>NC_056747.1:821099183-821149183 GCF_019279795.1 Protopterus annectens | reverse complement strand
TGATATATCCAATGTTTACAACTGGGAGTGTGTCAGTATGGTTTATGATGTAAAATGCCTACCAATAGGATTGTGCCAGTGTGGTTCATTTTCATTTATATAAAGACGTGCATCTGGAGCATTTCTCCCCAGGCCTCTGCTTTCCTGGTAAACAAATATTAAATAAATGTTAAATAAATAAATGTATGATTGCTTATGTCGTGATAGTTTAATAAAGATGTTTCTTGTTTAAAAAAGGGGGACAGGAACTGAATAATTTATGTAATGTTGCTTAGGTTATATGATATATAGCAATATATGTGAGGTATAATGTTTGTTAATGTTAATTTAATATAATTTGATTACTTTGGTATAAATGTAAATTTGCCTAAGTCACAAGTGATAATTCAGTGAAGGTGTTTAAAAAAAGCTTCTCACTGAAATCCTTGACAACATTATTAGAAGTCTCCATAGGAGTATAATCCTTTGCATTCTCCTGTATACGTTCCAATATTCTTTTTATTGTTTATGCAGTCTAGCTAGTACATAATGTTTTGCAGAAAAGCAAAGTGACTTAGCATTAACCATTAGTAATAGATATAGTCATACTATATAATTTAATCTACTAGTAACCCGTCTTTGATAGGTTCTTGGTTGGGTATATCTTCACTAATGTTGCACTTTTCTTTCTTTTATGCTGCACATATGGAGATGACATACTGCACTGGCTACATATATGAATATGCCCAATGAGACCACCACATTTAATCTATACTATTTGCAAGCACCTTACTGCAAAACAGGAAATAACATCAAATATCTGATGTATTACTAATTAAGAAATATACATGCATACACCTATTAGTCTTATATGGAACTTCAGCAGCTGCAGGTAACAAACAAAACTCATCCAGGACTGGAAATAAGGTATTCATGGCCTATCAAGGTCAGTGTTCTCATAGATTGATGGAAATTGCAAGGACATACCTATCAGCACAGTAAAGGAATCTCTTGATGGGTCCTTGACTGGAATGAATCCCATGCAGTTACCAATAGGGTGGACAGAATTGAGCAATGCAAACTGTAAATAACTCAGATGACTGAATCTTGAAATACCAACTTCATAAATGTAATCTTACTCAAGAAGTTGCAGCCATGACAATACTGCTTGTTGAATGTATGTACCAAACACTATCTGGCTGTGACACAGATGTCTGCAATGAGGGAATTCTTGAAGAAAGGACTAGAGGTAGCCACATCTCTCAACTGAACAAGATTTTCACAGGATGTCTAGATTTTGGCCTCATATTTTGGGGTGTTTTTCATAAAATTGTGTTTTTCAGACAAATTAGCAGCAAAGCATTAAAGACTGAAGTTAGAAAATAATGACAGACATTTGAGTTTCAGACTTTATATCCTTCAGAAAATTCATGCTAATGCAAAACTTGTTAGTCTATCAACCTTCTAAGTTTGTAAGAGCAATATTTAAAAGTTGTTCCTATTTTTGTCCTTTGTCCCACTTTTATTTATGGCTTTGTCCAGATTTCTTGCTCTAAGAGGTTGAGTAGTATGGAGGTAGCCACTCTTGTGCTGGAGTAAGCTCTGGCCTCAAAATTTGTTAATGGATATTTAGCCCCTTGATGACAAAAATAATGCCATTGGTAATCCACCTGAAAAAGCGTTAGGCAACTGCAAGCCCTTTGCTCCTTAAAGAAAAAGGTGACAAACAGCTTTTCCATCTTCCTAAGCTTAGGCACCAAGTTTGTATAACTTTAGTAGGTCAATTCTGAGTCTCTGGTCTTACTCACAATGACAGGCAGCAACAGAAATGTTATGATCTATAAAGGAACCAGTTCAGTTTTTCCTTGGTTAACTGTGATGCCTAGATCTTAGAACAGGTAAATATTTTAAATAACACATTTGAAAATTTCCTTCAATAGAGCAGAGATTTGCAACACATCTAAATAACCAAACATGTAGAAGCATAGAGCTCTTGAATTGATGTCAATAGATTCAAAATACTTATAGAAGACATAATGAGTAAATCACAGACTGAGATTTGTGAACATCCAGGTTGTAAAAATCCTCTGTAATCTGGTTTCTGCTACTGCAATGAAAACGGGGTGATTAATGGAACGATGCAGGGTCAATGCCATAACATCCCTGGAAAGGACATGCTACCCTTCTGAAACACAAGATATGTTCTCTACATACAAAGACATGAAACATTGGTATTCTATACATTAAAGGTAATGTATGCTAGAAAGACATTTTCCACAAAACAAATTACCTTGCTGCTGAGCTTGAAGTCTTAAACTGCAAACAGGCAGCTCTGTAGGCTAAGAAATTAGAATACAAAGAATTAGAGTTTTTTTTAAGCAGGGTAGAAATACAATAGTCATTTTAAGAAGTGCTCAGCCACCTGGTGCTTGGCCACAGTCCTACACTCCACAAAGTCATGATGCATATAAATAGCTGACTTGTTCACATTCATTTTGGAATAACAGAGACCCCATATCAATTAAGTTTCAGATATAAGTCAAGATCACCTATAAGTTAAACAACTGACATGGAATAGAATGCCTCTTCACCCAAACTAAGAACAGTTTCCACTTTCAGGCAATGGACTGTCAAATGACAGGTTTTCTAGCAGTCTTAATAATCTGTGTGACCATGGCCAACAAATCTGGCTGACTCAGGAAGTCTATATCAGTAGCCAGGCTCTGAGGTGAAACCAGCTGTCACTCCCAATCCTTGGAGCATCCATGGACTGGAACAGAAGAGCGTCTTGACCCATCAGGGGCTTTAGAACCTGAAATAGTGCCCTTATTGACCATTACCAGATGATGATCACGGGTTTTAGTCTTTCCTTGCTTGGTGAGTGTTAAAGCATTGAATCATAAGGAATGGATGAAATACATAAAGGAGCTTTCCATGCCATGACAGAGAATGTAACCACTGCTATCTCTCCTAGCCCTATTGAAGCAAGCAGAAGAGAGGGAGGAGTGCATTTGTTTAACTGGTCACCAGGAAAACCTCTGGAATGCCTGACTTCTGAAAGGCCATAACCAGAGATGGCCTACAAATGTGCAGCTCCAGAAGATGACTGAGGGATGACAAATGAGTGTCTATCAGCTTGTTGCCTAGAAATCTGAATCATTTAAAGAGATACCCCTTTTTTATCATCCACTGCCAAATAAATACTGCCTACGTGCCTAGGAGGTGTGACCCCACGCTTATCTGTCTGTTTAAGTACAACAACAATTACTGATTTTGTGACCAGATGCAAAGGAGCTCTGGAAGTTACTTAGACTTCAAGAACCTTAGGACCACAAGTACTGACATCAGCTCCAGCTAGCTCCATAGGACTAATCATACTCCCTGCACTGTTAGAGAACCTATATGAACTCTCCAACCTGTAAGTAAAGCATGTCATTTGAAACTGCTACAAATTCAGCTGCAGAAAAGGAGTACTCACCAGAAGTTCAGGGGGAAATATCTACCCCTCAAGGGATCACTGACATGACTGCAGCACCAGAAACAAAAATCTGTTAGCACCTAGTAGCACTGAATACACTGATAACCTCACAACCCACTATAACACCTCAGGAGTGCAAACAGCTCCAAGAAGATCAAAGCAGTCATCAAGCTTTAAAGGTGCATCAGACTCTTAGCCTTAACCCATTGTCAGCACCCAGTCAGACAAGTCATGAACCTCCAAGTGCAAGAATGACTGACAATGGAGTACCTAACTCTGCCATGATAAAAGCCTTCTTCTGAGCAGGTGTCAGAGAGGACTTCTTTGAATTCATAGTCACCCCCAAGGAATACAATAAAGGAAATAGTGACTGTAGGGGCATTTCCAGGAAGTCTTTGAAAGTGGTTACCATGAGCAAATCGTTCGGGTACCAGAACACTAAGAGATCAGTACTCTTTTATACCTAAAGTGTGTGTGCATGCGTGTGTGTGTGTGTGTGTGTGTGTGTGTGTGTGTGTGTGTGTGTGTGCGTGTGTGTGCGTGCGTGTGTGTGTATGTATATACATATATATATATATATATATATATATATATATATATATATATACATATATATATATATATATATATATGGGTCTATATTAGAACGTCAAAGTTTCACAACTTCGAATGTTCTAATATCGACCCCTATTCAGCGAACGTTGAAAATAGCAAAGCTGCGGAACACTGAATTTCTTCCTAGGGAAGGAATTCGGTTGGCCGTTCCTGTGGCTTCACTATAGGTTCAGCACTGTGGTGGAAAGTTACAGGTCGGGATCAGGTAAGTGTGCGATTGTGTGGATGTGAGGGTTAGGGCAGGGTAGATGAGTTAGGGTTAGGGCGCGGGTGAGGTGAGTGTGCGATAGTGAGGGAGCTTAGGGTTAGGGTTTGGGTTAAGGTAAGTGGATAGCTAGTGGTGTGTGTACAGTTTAGTGTAGGGTTAGATGTAGGATTTTAGGTGTATGTGTGTGGATTGCTGTTTGTTTGGTGTGTTCATGTTGTATGTGTGTCGGAACAGCAAATTTTTTCCCTTGGAAAAAAGTCGCTCTTCTGCATGTTCGATGTTGTCAGCGTTCGCTGAATAGGGGTCGATATTAGAACATTCGACATTTTAAAAAGTCGATGTTCTAATATAGACCCATGTATATACACATACACACGGAATCATGACCTCCATCAAAAATGCAAAATGTCGATCCAACAATAACTGCACCTTAATCGTCAAAGAAGAAAAATAATGATCCATAAAGGATCAAAAATACAATAAATCAAATGTTTTTTGCAAGATGGCAAGCCCATCTTCATCCCCCACACACACCCCTGCAAATTAAATGTATAAACTCTAAGATTACACTACAGTGGAGAAAGGGCATATTCTCCAAATCCCGAATGAACAGTAATCATATTGTGAAAAAAACAATATGGTTTGATGAGCTGATTTTCCATCAGCTGCACCGGCCTTTTCACTAGTTGATGGAAACCTACATCGATGAAATGTGCTGCTCCCATATCTGTGTGTGTGTGTCTGTATGTGCATGTATATGCATATTTATATATATATATATTATATATATTTACTTACCTTTGTAATGCCAGCTCTAATGCCAACATGCATAATCTCAACACCAAATGATCAAAATTATGCATGTTGACCCATTACTACACGTGCCAAGAATGAATCTCGGACTGTGCAAAAACTTTTTAACAAAAAGAAAACTGTGGCCCCCACACCCCCTGCTAATTATATATGTTAATTCCATAAACACACAATTCTTGGAGAAAGGGCAAATTCTCTAACCCTAAGTCGACTATCGATTTAGTCAGCCAAATTGTGTTGACTAAACAGATGTTGACCAAAGAGACATTTGACAAAAGTAGTGCAATGCATATTATATATATATATATATATATACACATATATATATATATATATATATATATATATATATATATAATACTTTGCATCAAAAAGTTGATTTGTCAAAACTGAAAAAAGCTGGGATAGCTAAGTGAAAATCAGATGGATGAGCACATTTGTTTTCCCTTTGTGAGATCTCAGTACAGTGGGAATTGGAGAATTTGCTATTTCTGCATCATGCCATCTCAGAACAGATATATAAAATTGCCCCCCTGCAAAAGCAATTGCTTTTGTCTTTTTTTGGATGAAAGTTGCTGTTTGATATTCTGGGTCTCTGATATCCTGACATACATACATACATATATATATATATATATATATATATATATATATATATATATATATATATATATATGTGTGTGTGTGTGTGTGTGTGTGTGTGTGTGTGTGTGTGTGTGTATGTGTGTTCCCTGCATTTTGCTGAATGTCTGTTTGGTTGATGAGTGATAGGAGTGGTTAACATTGAAGGTACAAACAGAAAAGTCAAAATGTCAGGAGAATATTTCATCAAGAAAGGTCAGTGGTACTGGAGGGGATGAGAGCATTCTGCACATGTATGAGAGTCAGGGTTATTTATTTTCATCAATTCCTTTAAAGAAGGCTTAACTTTTTTTTTTGTTTTTTTGTTTTCATAACAGTTTGGTATCCTTTAAAGTTTTGGGTACCAAACACATTAATATAATTTTGGAACTAACTACCTTGTTGCTAGAAAATAATTTCTTGTTCTTTAAGGGAGAAGTTTTTAAGCAGTTGAAGGGTGTGACAATGGGTGTAGCCTAAGCACCCACCTATGCTAACTTAGTCCTTTTAGTCTGCAAAACTCCTTTATGTTTTTTTTGTTCAGAATATTATTACTATGTTAAATTATATTTAAGATTCCTGCATTATCTTTTTATTTTGTGGGAAGGATGAGAAATTTATATCTAAAAGTTTCAGGAATATCTGAACTCTTCCTTAAGCTTACATATTATTATAATAAGAACAGTATTAATTATTTAAACACAACAACTGAACATACTAATGAGGGTTTCAAATCAAAAATCTATAGGAAACCCACCTTCAGCAATGCATACTTAGCTTTTAGTAGTGCATACTCATTTGCACAGAAAAAAAGTTTAGTCAAAGGACAGTCTAATTTTAAGTGGTAAGGATGACCTCAAAAAGAGAAGACATTATTCAAGAACTCAATAAACTTTCTCAGATATTTTTAGACAGTGGGTATCCTAAAAAAATTTACAGATAAAATTACTGGGGAAATGTTGGAGGTGCGGGGCGAGAAATATAAACCCCTATTACGTATTGGGTTTGGTACTAAAGATAAAGCTCTCCCTGTTAATGTCTCCAATAACTTTGAAAAGGCAATGGTGATTGAGCTTAACCATGCCTCCCAGAAAGTAAATGATATTATTAACATGAACTGGAACATTTTAAAATTTTAATCTTCTGGTTTCCAGGACAGATGGAGCATGATGAAAATGTGTGTTTAAAACAGGACAGAACTTAAAGAGTATGTTTGAAATTAATATCTCTATGATTATAATAGATAAAAACTGTAAGTAAAACACCAGGAAATGTGTTTTTGTAATCAATGCCCTTACATCTTTGAGAAGAAAGTATAAAATTAGGCAACTTTTTAAAACCAATGTTACATTTAAGAAATGGAATTGTGGAAGCTTAGGAATTGTTTACTTAGTTATTTGCATTAAGTGTTCATGTTTTTATGTGGGGAAAACTGAGAGAATCCTTTGAAAAATAATATATGTGCATATATACAGTATTAAGAACAAAAATGTTAATCATGCTTTGTTTAAACACACTTTTCTTTATCATATTCATATTGAATTTAAGTTTGTATTTTGGAACAGGTAGAAATTAACCCTGAGGAGGGGATTGGAGGAGTAGGCTATAGTATAAAGAACTGTGCTATGGCAGTTTAAATTAAATGGTTTTACACCCCCTGGTTTGAACAATCTCATATCATTTCAACCAGTTTTTAAACTCTGTACTGCTAAATTATAAAATATATAAAAGTCTAATTTTAGAACAAGTGGATTTTTATAAATATGAGTATATGCCTTTAAACAGTTGATAGTACAGTTTTCATATTTGTATGTATTTTTAGTGCATTTTTATGTGACGTTGGGTTATATATCTTTAAGATGCTTACAAGCAAACTAATTGATTAATTGGTTAGGAATGTATTTAAATTAAAGTTTTTTTGAATGTTATTTAATTCTGATGAAGTTCTACAAGTAAAGGGATGAAAGTGCTTAAAGAACTAAATAAACATTTTTATTGAAACTATTCTTGTTTTTTAGTAAGCTCCCTTGGGTTTTTGCTTCCTTTGGCTGCTCCTGCACCATGTTGTCATGATATTTGCAGCCCTGTTTTTCTGATTCAGATTTAGGGTTAGGGCTGGGGATGGGTTTGTATGTTTGTGTGTGAATTTTAGGTTTAGGGTGTTAGCTTAGAGGATGGAAATAATGTTGTTAGTGTGTGTTTGTGTGTCTGAATGTGTGTTGTGTCGTGGTAGTGTTAGAGGAATGTTTTTATTAAGGTAAGGTATAAGGTGTATGGTTAGCATTGATGTAAGGGACAACGTTAGGGTTAGAACCCATTACTAAGGTGGTGTAGCAACTTGGTCAAAGAAAGGCCTTTAAAATTTGTTTTGTCATTAGAGAAGTAAACGCTAAACATAAGAGTCCTGTTGTACATCATTAGTGATGAATCTTTTGGTAGGCAGTGTTTCACTTAGAATGAGTTCTATCAGTAAACCAGATGACAATTCACTGGGTGACATAAGGATTTGTATTGAGTTTGACTAGTATGTTAGCAATGTCAGAGTGAAGTATAGCATCCAAGTTCTTAGTTAAATCAAGGAAAGCTGTGTGATTTGACGTTCCCACATCTAGTGCTTCTTTGACTCAAATAAGTCAACTAGTTTTAATATGAATGATCTATTTTTAACAAAGCCAAACTGGTTTGGGTCTAGAGAGTGTACATTCCCTACGTCTCTATTGAAGAGGTTCATGATGATGTGTTCCATCAGCCTGCAAATGTTGCTGGCGAGGCTGATAGGTCTATAGTTGCCAGGGTCAGTAGTGGGGCCTTCCTTGAGAATGACACTACTACAGCTGTTCTCTAGGCTTCTGGAACATATTTTTTTCAAAAGACTATGGTAGAATAATTTAAGGAAGTGGACCAATAGGGGATGTTTCATGCTAACTGGGAAACAAAACAGTATGCTGTCTAGACTCATAGAGCCAATGCTTTCTGTCCTGATGGGAGCTTTTAGTTTCTGTTCAGACATGATTTCTGTGGTGGTAGTGGGATGTATGATCTGGATACCCTAAAAATTTGAAGGTGATAAGGAAGTAGTTGGAGATGAATTTATCTACTGGAATCTTAGCTACACCTTCAGGGTTTGAGTAGGTGATGTCAATAGAGATAAACTCATTGTAATGCTGGATATGATAGGGGATATAAGTAAAGCATATGATAATATTCAATATAAATCATTATGGGGAATTTTACAGGCATATAATGGAAATAAAAAGTGTTACAAGTAATAAAATCTGTTTATGAAAAGAACTATGTGAAACTAAATGTAAATGGCTTGGACCGGGGAAAAAATAAAAATAGAATGTGGAATAGAGCAGGGCTGCCCAGCTAGTACTATAAATGTCTCATTAGTTGTGAAGGAAATTAATAAGATGTCAAGTAGCTGTGGTTATAAAATGATGAATGAAGTACAATTGCCAATAATGTATAATTATGCAGATGATATTGTACTAATTGTTAAAAATACAAATGGATGTAAGAAGTAAATGAAAAATTAAGTATACATTTTTAAAAAATTGGTTTAAGTATACATAAAGAGAAAAGTAAAGGATTTGTTTTTGAAGGTATGATAGGAGGTATTGAATTCAATGGAAAATATGCAGATATATTAGAAATAATATTTGGAAAGAATAAATACAGACAATAACAATGGGATAATGTACCCAAAGAAGTAAAAGATATGACTATTTTTTGGAAATCATATAGATTTTCATATAGAAAAAAGAACACTTGTTGAACACCATGGTAATAGGAAAAATATTTATGTTGCTAACATCTATAGGATTCCTATTAAGTATGAACATGAACTAATGAAGATTATATTTACTTTTATATGGGGCTCTAGACTGAATCCAGTCAAGAGAGGGATTCTATATATGAAAGAAGAGCAAGGCGGCTTGGGTTTAATAAACCCAATAGTACATGCAGTATCTTTAATTTTATATAAGGTATTAAAAAGAATAATGAAGGAAAATAAAAACTTGATAGAAATGATACTATATTATAAATACAAAGAACTGTGGGAAGGAATGGAAGTTAAATGAAGAAATGAAAGAGTACCAAAACAAAATTGTGTTATGGAAAATAAAAAAGAATATTTGTGGAAAAAAATAGAAATGAATGGTAATTAAATATTATGAAAGCATTTTATTGCATTGATCCATGGGAAGATTTAGAAATAGATAAGAAAAAAGCCACAATGATGAGATATAATAACTAAAAAAAGATTAAAGACTGTAACGATTTTTTATGGAGATTGTCTATTAGAAAACTGCCATTTAAGGCAAATATGCCATATAAGAAAAAGCAAGATAGAATATGTAATAAATGTGTAGAGTTTTAGACTATTGAGCATGTGTTTTTGAAATGTGAAAGATTTAATAATTTGTGGAAAGAAATATGCAAACATAATAGGGTGAAAAGTTTGTTAAAATTTGAGCAAATAAATATGGACATAATAGAACTTGGTTATTATGCTGCACAAAAGCAGGAAGAAGTGAAGAAAACAGACTATAGGGAATGAGAGACTAAATTAAATCAAATACAATGGAAAATAGACTTTGACAAAGATTCTGGATAAAATAATGTTTTGATTGTGGATAAGCAAGTGGGGGAAATGCTTAAATTGAAGTTTCTAATGTATGGAGATTTGTAAATCTATCTAAATAATGTAAATATGCAAATAATATATAATGTATATATTAATAAAATCCTACTCATCATTGTTACAAGTAGGATCCATTTTGGAGGAGTATTTCTCATTCCCATTCGAAGTGCAGAGGCAACCCAAGGAAACAAGGAGGCAGATGGAGAAAGAAGTGGGTACTGACAACCAGTTTATGTGACAGGTGTTCCCCCAGTTATAATAAATACTTGCACCTCTCATATGTGGACTTATTTTGTGGGAATAGGAAATGATTAACAGTAAGCATGTGTCAATTTGTAGACTGCCTCAGGGTCCCTAGTGCTAAAAGTTTGCCAACAAATGGAGCAGAGGCAGACTGAGGACCTGTGGTTGATCTAGAAATACATCTTGATTTACAGTTTGCGATGTTAGAGAATTCTGGTGAACCATGGTCTATTTAGAAGGGAGAAGGAACTGTATGATATATAAAGGGATAGCAAAAACAGTATAAAATAGGGCAAAACAGTATAAAATAATGCAGTACAGTATAATATGATACAGTTCAAAACAGTACAGCTCATATAAGGACTGACTGAAGAGCAAATACAGATGCCACAGGACAGTAACCCAAGAGGTGTTCAATATACTATAAGATTAGAGCACATAAATAGCAGAAACAGCTGAGCAGCAAGCATGGATGCCACAGTACAATATTCCTAAAGCCATAAAGAACAACTGATGCTAAGAGTCCAAGCAGCAGTTAATACAATAGGCAAAACGTTACAAGGATCATTAGATATAATAGGCTTGGATGCCATAACACGGTAATCAAGGTGTCAACAGCAGCTCAGGTACCATTGTATTAAGTACAGTGTAGAAATGTATGCATAATTCAGCACGGTTTGAGTCAAACATTTAAACATTTTGACATTTAAAAACAAGAGGCAAAGAGTTAAAAGATGACCAACTAGTTAGGAAATGACTCAGGAGGGACTATCACATAGCGGAGTTCTACAGCAACCAGCCACGGTTGGGAAATAGACAGCACAAAGGATCAATGTGATCATCTAGTTAAGAAAGGACACAGTGACTACTATAACAGCAGATACAACATAGTAAGGTACAAAACAAATCAGACACAAGGACTAAACAGCTGGGTACAAATGTAGTAGCAATGCTAAATCCAAAGCCACTAGCAGGTAGATAATGCCACAAACTGCCAGCAAACACAATCAAGTTCACTCAGACAGAGACCAGCATTTGGGTGAAGTAGGCCAAGGAATAAGGTAATTTGAACAAAATGGATTCTTTCCTGTAGTGGATTGGCTATTAGTAGCTGGTAAGGTGAGCACCTGCTATTGCAGTATGCACTCGGCATTGTGTTGTATACTTCTACCTAAATGATGTGGGACTGTTTCTGAATCAAGTCCAGCGACAAGTGTTCAAGACAAGTTTTTCATGTCACAGTTCAACACAACAGAGCAATGACATTTGCAGGCATACTAAATTTAAAGCAGAAAACAGCAGCACATAGTCTACTTGAATTTTTAACACTGCAAAGTAACCAGTAGAAATTTGGGCACATAAAAGTACAGTTGTGTAGGTAGACTTACCATAACAGCAAATGTTCCAACAGATCGCTGTTGCTGTAGCATAAAGCTATATGGGATCCATCCTGCCAAAGATATCGGACATACAGCCAGTATGCAAAAGCTTTAGGACACCTTCTTTTTGCACCATACATCCACTGAAACACAAAAGTATGCTTGCATAAAAGGGGACATATGGGCACCAAAATTCAGAGCTTTCTTGCCCTAACAAGGAAGGCTATACCCAGATGATGTGTATAGACCTGAAAAGTAAAAATACCTATCTTATGTCATGCTGGAAACAGAGGACAAAGTTTATTGTTATCTCACCCTGGCAAGGGGAAATAAGTCAAAACAGGGGATGGAGGAGGGGTGTTAGTTCTGCAACAATTTGTTAGAACTTCTATTGTTATGATAAGTCTGCTTACACAGTTGTGCTATGATCATCATTAAATCACTGTTGTAGAATTTTACAGATATTTATAGGATGACTGCCAAAACTTAGACAGAGAGGGTAGGGGATGCAGGTTCAGAACTGTCTAGAGAATAGATCTAGAAAATCATGATCTGGCTCTGGAAAAGGAGTCAGCTGTAGCGGCTAGTGAAAATGTACACTAAGGACCAAGCTGCTACCTCCAGAAAAGCACTACAGTACATTCCTTTACCCCCAAAAAACAAAAAGTATCCATAGCTCTAGTGGCGTGTGCTCTGACATTCTGGGGATAAGGCTGTTTCCATGGTGAGCATAGCAGACTACCTAGATACAGCTTGCTTGGAAACTGGCTGTCCTTTTGTTTTCTTACCTTCAAAGGAAACAAAGAGATGGCCTGACAACTTAAAATCTTTGATCTTATCCAGGTAGGATCTGAGTTGTCTGTGAACATCCAGAAAATGCAGAATTCTTTCATATGTTTTTTTAGCTTGGAAAGAAAACAGGAAGGTAAATAGACTAATTCAAGGTAAACTCAGAAACCACTTTTGGCATAAATGAAGGATTAATTCTATGAGTCACACTTACTATTATGAAAGACTAAGAAAGGGCTGAATAGACATGAGGGCTTGCAACTCAGATACTCTTCAAGCTGAAGTCAGAGCAATAAGTAAAGCTGTCTTCCAGGTAAATAATGCTATGGAAGTACTAGCTGCAGGTTCAAATGGAGGTAAAGCTAGCTTCTCCAATACAAAATAAAAATCCCAGAATGGAAACATCTGTTTTTGAGGTGGTCTCATATGTAAAAATGCCTGTCAAAATTTGTTTGATCTAGAAAGAAGAAGCAAGTGGAAGATCCAATGGCAGACGAGCTGAAATATGTACTTTGAGTGACATGTAAAACAGGCCAGATTTAAGAAGTTCACAAAAGTACTGGCATATCACAGAAGCCCCTGTTTGGGCTAGGTCCTGGTCATTGCTACGGCACTAACTAGAATATCTTTTCCCGTTAGCTAAATATGATTTTCTAAGAGCAGCTTTTCCAGCCTCCTATAATACCTGTTGCAGGTCCTCTGAAAAAGGTGGCTGGATAGAGTCAGAACCTATCATACAATCAGGTATATGTAGAGAATTTTAGGGTGGATGAGAGATTCCTTCTTTTCTCTGAGTAGATCTATTCTATGAGGAATTTTATTAGTAACTACCCTTGGCCAGGTGCATGAGAAAGAAGAACCACTGTTATCTGGGCCAAAAAATAGTTACCAGGAAATTATGGAAGAGAGTTTCTTGACATTTAGTAGGACTCTGATAATAGTAAATGGAGGATGGCATAATGGAACATTCCCATCTATGGAAAAGAATAGGCATCTGTTTTCCAGACCTGTTTCCAAGCCGTCCAGGAAAAGAAATTCTGTAACTGCCTGTTGTAAATGGAGGCAAACAGATCTCCAGACAATGTCCTGCAAGACCTTTGGGTGCAACATGCATTCATGAGGGTCTGTCCTGGATTGGCTCCATGAGTCTGCAACAGACTTCTGCTCTGACAGACTGTAGGCTGCATATAGAGAAAGAGACTGCTGAGATGCCACCTCCTAGACAATCATGGTTAGTCTATAGAGGGGTTAAGACCTGGTTACCCCTGTTTATTTATGTACCACATGACTGTAGTGTTACTGTAATCAGCAGAAGTGGTCCAGGAGGTTTGATCATTTCTTTGAGGTTGATTTTTCTATTTTTTTTTTTTTGGAAGTAGCAATCCCAAGTCTCTTGAACTTTGATCCTTTCTTGGAATCACTCTCCAGCCAATATCTGAGGCATCTGTTGTTGCAGATTGATTTAAATTGGGAGGGAAATGAAGGAGACTTGGATTTAGTTGAATCTTCTTTCCCCAAAGGAGTTTGTTCATGTACTTATTTATTTATTTGTTTGTTTATTTGATAAAGCCTAGAACTGGTAAAGGAAAGTATAGAGGGTGATGGTGTTGAGTCCATACTGATTTAAGGAACCAATGGATCTTCCTCGTATGAAGTCTGGTTAACAGGCCATGGTAATAGCTGATACTTATAGCCTAGAATTCTGAGGAAATCCCTTGCTGTGGACTTGGTATGGTGAGCCAGATCCAAAAACTGCAGACAGTAAAAAAAAAGACCTTCTCTGGAGGGAGGAAAGCCATTATGAGTGAGGTGTCCAAAAAGTATTCCAGAAATGTTATCCTATGAGATGATTTCTCCAGGTTTAGTTTGAATCTCAGCTTTCATAAAAAGTTCACGGCAAAAAGAAAGAATGCCTGAATGTCTTGATCCAGGTAATGGTAAATATGGATTCTCTGAAATCTATAAAAGGCAACTACTGGGGAAGACAGCTGCCCCTGGAACCTACAATAGTGATAATACACCTCTAAGAGTAGACCCAGTGATCAGGGATTTAGGAACATATCAAGACAGTAACCTGGCCTTTGACCATCATGTGTCTACGGTTGTAAGGAAATCACTCTGTGTTAAGCAAATTATAAGCAAGGATATGTTATCTAGGTCCACCCAAAACACCAGTCCAAGTGAAAATTCAGCCTAACATTACTACAGGAAACTTTAGGAGGGAATTGAACAGGCTTGAATGTAGAATGATTCTAAACTATCATACATTATATCCTAGAGGTATGAATTTGGACAGCAATATCACTTTATAGTAATGAATATTATTTTTTTTACTATAGTAATTGACATAGTATACTATTTATGTAATTTTGTATATGATATTTGATAGGTGTAGGATCTTAACTTCTTGTATATATTTATATACACACACACATATATATATATATATATATATATATATATATATATATATATATATAAATATAAATATATATATATAAGTTATGTTTTTTTAGATAATATTCTTGTTAAAGTGTGTTGGTTGTTTCTCAGATTGTATATATGGATGTGTATTATTATATTATATTCTTTATTATATATAAGATTAGTTTCCTGAAAGTAGTGAAATAGAAGTGGAAAGGCATTTATATGTATTTAGGTAAGTTCATGGTGGCACTTTAAAATTTTGTGTTTTCTGAATGTAGGCCAGATGCTGCCAGTGGAATCTTATTTTCCTATTTTGTTTGAGAAAGGGATCGCAAAATAATGAATGCAGACCCATGATCTGTTAGTCTGGATAATGTGGCAGCTGAAACGTTTATGTACTGAAACAACTGATGTCCAAAGAGGTAACAGTCTTTTATGACCTGAAGTTGTTGGAAAAATATGTGTCTTTAAACATAACACCCAGAGGCCTTTGTGTAGATCGTTTACCAGCCGGGGGGGTTTAATGAAGATGAATGGAGACAAGCAGCCTTAGACTGTACTTTACACTGGCTTCGTATTCTGGCTTCGTATTCTTGTTGAAAGGAATACTAGAACTGTTGAGAAATTATGGGGTGAGATCACTAAATTGCAAAGTAGCTTGATAGCTGAAATTTCTCGTTCAGCTTACCAAAACTCATTCAAAGAGGTGAATGATAAATTACAGAAGGTAGAACAAAATGTAACTGAATGAAAAAAATGCACATTACTGAGGGATATGAGAGACTTTGAGAACAATGTGGTCTACTCCTGGTCACACAAAGAACATTTCAACAGATCAAGATTAAGAATGCACATGCCCAGAAACACTAGTGAATCCTCATTTTAATCTGTGGATACCAGTACTAGTCGGAAGAGTGTTTCTTTTGAAGAAACACTTGTGGAAGGATCCTCAATGAGTCATGAACAAAAAACACACAAGGTTCCACTCAAGTATCACAACAGGCATGAACACGATCGAAGAAGGCAAAAGGGAAACAGAATGGCAACAACAACAACAGCAGGTCAAAGTAAGACTTTTTGTTAACCCATGTAATGAAACTGGTGTTTCTATCAACCTAACATCGTCCTTTGTACAGCAAAAGTTTTTAACTGAAACTGTAATTGAGAATATACACGAGGTCAGGAATGATTTGGCAGTACATTCTGAAAATGAGAATTGTTGTTTTAGTAATTCCACATTGACTGTTGCACAGCAAAATTCATTGATTGAGACTGGAATTGAGACTGGTAATACACATATTGTTGCCAATGATTCAGTTACACATTCTGGATTGAATTTTTCTGATATGAATGATGATCAGTTAGGAACTGTTAATTTATCTCATTTCAACTTAACTAGTGACATGCATAATGCTCTTCTTAAGGGGGGACAAGTTTATTTCTACCAGGGTTCCAGCATTTGCTGATATTATCCTGGATGTAAAGAGATTTTGTCGCAAGTTAAACTTCAAAGTATTTTTCAATGAATGTAATGAAATAGGTGGAAATGTTTCAGAAGTGTCAATAATATCTGACAATGATGAATTGTTAAATTTGAGTTTGCATGAAACAGATTTAGTCATGCAATTGTTAGATGATGATGAATTAATTGATGTCAATTGTGAAACATCTGAAACATCTGAATTGGCTCTGGGGGGATTTTTTACAGGTTATGGACCATTATCTATGCTTATGCTACCCACAGACAGTAATTTTATGCCTCTTATTACCATGAGTTCAGATAATCTCAACATGCCAGATGCTGCCAATGTATGTGCTTTTATTTGAGAAAGAGATCACGAAATAGTGAATGCAGACCCATGGTCTGTTAGTGTGGATAATGTGACAGCTGAAAAGTTTGTGTACTGGATCAACTGATGTCCAAAGAGGTAACACTCTTTTATGACCTGAAGTTGTTGGAAAAATATGTGTCTTTAAACATAACATCCGGAGGCCTTTGTGTAGATCGTTTAGCAGCCAGGGGGTTTAATGAAGATGAAGGTGATTTATTTACTGAGTGGAGACAAGCAGCCTTAAACTGTACTTTACACTGGCGTCATATTCTTGTTAAAAGGAATACTAGAGCTGTTGAGAAAAATTATGGGAGGAGATCACTAAATTGCAAAATAGTTTGATAGCTGAAATTTCTGGTTCAGCTTACCAAAAATCATTCAAAGAGGTGAATGATAAATTACAGAAAGTAGAACAAAATGTAATTGAATGAAAAAAATGCAAGTTATTGAGGGATATGAGAGTCTTTGAAAACAATGTGGTCTACTCCTGGTCAAGCAAAGAACGTTTCAACAGATCGAGATCAAGAATGCGCATGCCCAGAAACACTAGTGAATACTCATTTTCATCTGCGGATACCAGTACTTGTCGGAAGAGTGTTTCCTTTGAAGAAACACTTGTGGAAGGATCCTAAGAGAGGCATGAACAGTCAAAAAACACGCAAGGTTCCACTCAAGTATCACAACAGGCATGAACGCGATCGAAGAAGGCAAAAGGGAAACAGAACGGCAACAACAACAACAGCAGGTCGAAGTAAGACTTTTTGTTAACCCATGTAATGAAACTGTTTTTTCTATCAACCTAACATCGTCCTTTGTACATCAGAAGTTTTTGACTGAAACTGTAATTGAGAATATACATGAGGTCGGGAATGATTTGGCAGTGCGTTCTGAAAATGAGAATTGTTGTTTTAGTAATTCTACATTGACTGTTGCACAGCAAAATTCATTGATTAAGACTGGAATTGAGACCTGTAATACACATATTGTTGGCAATGACTCAGTTACATGTTCTGGATTGAATTTTTCGGGTCTATATCAGTCCGTCAAAATGGCTGACGATCGAACACCAAATGTTTGAACTGTGAAGTTCGAACACTGATTATTGCGAAGTCGCAGAACACCGAATTCTTTCCCAGGGAAAGAATTCAGTGGGCCGTTTCTGTGGCTTGGCGATTATCAGGACTGTGGTGGGAAGTTACAGGTCAGGTTCAGGTAAGTGTGCGATTTTGTGGACGTTAGGGTTAGGGCATGAGTTAGGTGAGTTAGGGTTAGGGCGTGGGTGAGGTGGGTGTGCGATAGTGACAGACTTTAGAGTTAGGGTGGGATAGGTGGGTTAGGGCGTGGGTCAGGTGAGTGTACGATAGTGACGGACCTTAGGGTTAGGGTTTGGGTTAAGGTAAGTGGATAGATAGTAGTGTATGTACAGTTTAGTGTAGGGTTAGCTGTAGGATTTTAAGTGTTTGTGTGCGGATTGCTGTTTTTTTGGTGTGCTTGTGTTGTGTGTGTGTTTCTTGGAACAGCGATTTTTTTTTCCATGGTAAAGAAATCACAGTTCTAAGACTTCAATGTTTTTGTACTTCATGGTTAGAAGTTCAAACATATGGTGTTTGAACTTCAGCCATTTTGGTGAACTGATATAGACCCGAATTTTTCTCATATGAATGATGATCAGTTAAGAATTGTTAATTTATCTCATTTCAACTTAATTAGTGACATGCATAATGTTTTTCTTAAGGGGGGGCCAAGTTTATTCCTACCAGGGTTCCAGCATTTGGTGATATTATCCTGAATGTGAAGAGATTTTGTCACAAGTTAAACTTCAAAGTATTTTTCAATGAACGTAATGAAACAGGTGGAAATGATTCAGAAGTGTCAATAATATCTGACAATGATGAATTATTAAATTTGAGTTTGCATGAAACAGATTTAGTCATACAATTGTTAGATGATGAATTAATTGATGTCAATTGTGAAACATCTGAAACATCTGAATTGGCTTTGGGGGGATTTTTTACAGGTTATGGACCATTATCTATGCTCATGCTACTCTCAGACAGTAATTTTATGCCTCCTAAACACTCTCATGCCATAAATGTATTAGGTAATTTCATGGTGGCACTTTAAATTTTTGTGTATTTCTGAATATAAGGGTTTAGTAAGTTTGCGCATGGTTAATTGTTTCATTGGTTTGATTGATGTAATTAATTATTTGAGGCATCAGGCTTGTATATAGGGAGCTTTTTTCATTGTAAATTATTCCTTAAAGGTGAAAGGCCGAGGTACCAGTAGACAAATAAAAGTTAAATGGTGATCTATACCTCCTGAAGTTTTTCTGACTCAAAGTATCAATTTGCTGTGTTTTTTTTTTTTTGAGTTTTCACTTGGACTGGTGTTTTGTGTGTATATTAATTCTTATCACCATGAGTTCAGATAATCTTGACACGCCAGACGCTGCAGTGGAATCTTATGTGCTGATTTTGTTTGAGAAAGGGATTGTAAAATAGTGAATGCAGACCCATGGTCTGTTAGTGTGGATAATGTGGCAGCTGAAAAGTTTGTGTACTGGGACGACTGATGTCCAAAGAGGTAACAGTCTTTTATGACCTGAAGTTGTTGGAAAAATATGTGTCTTTAAACCTAACACCCAGAAGCCTTTGTGTAGATCATTTAGAGCTGGGGGAGTTAATGAAGATGAAGGTGATTTATTTACTGAGTGGAGACAAGCAGCCTTAGACTGTACTTTACACTGGCTTCATTTTCTTGTTAAAAGGAATACTAGAACTGTTGAGAAAAACTATGGGGGGAGATCACTAAATTGCAAAATAGTTTATTAGCTGAAATTTCTGGTTCACCTTACCAAAAATCATTCAAAGAGGTGAATGATAAATTACAGAAGGTAGAACAAAATGTAACTGAACAAAAAAAATGCAAGTTATTGAGGGATATGAGAGACCTTGAGAGCAATGTAGTCTACTCCTGGTCACGCAAAGAACGTTTCAACAGATCGAGATTGGGATCAAGAATGCGCATGCCCACGAACACTAGTGAATCCTCATTTTCATCTGCAGATTCCAGTACTAGTCGGAAGAGTGTTTCTTTTGAAGAAACACTTGTGGAAGAATCCTCAGAGAGGCATGAACAGTCAAAAAATACGCAAGGCTCCGCTCAAGTATCACAACAGGCATGAACACGATCGAAGAAGACAAAAGGGAAACAGAACGGCAACAACAGCAACAGCAGGTCGAAGTAAAACTTTTTGTTAACCCATATAAAGAAACCGGCTTTTCTATCAATCTAACATCGTCCTTTGTACAGCAGCAGTTTTTGACTGAAACTGTAACTGAGAATATACATGAGGTCGGGAATGATTTGGCAGTACATTCTGAAAATGAGAAGACTGTTGCACAGCAAAATTCATTGCTTGAGACTGGTAATACACATATTGTTGGCAATGATTCAGTTACACATTCCAGATTGAATTTTTCTGATATGAATGATGATCAGTTAAGAATTGTTAATTTAACTCATTTCAACTTAACTAGTGACATGAGGAATTCCAAGATGGCTGCCGACTAGACTAGTCCCTATTCTTTGAGCTCCTCACAGATCTGTAACATCTCTATTTTTTTGCAACTTTGTAACAATCTTTTTCCTCAGTTTTTTTCATAAAAAGATTTTACAAATCTTTTTCCATACATTTGGAATATTTTTATCTTCGGAAATCTTACTTTGGGATATATTTTACCTCAGAACAGTTTGTGGTTTTATCTGATTTGGTCACCTGCTGCTTCAGAATCTTCCTGGAACCTGACATTCTGTCATCAGCATCTTATCTCTGGGCATGGCTACTAAATCTGACTCCATGGAGACCCAGCCTACGAAGGCCAAATTTTCTTCAGTGCTCTCACCTGAAAAAGATACCAGTTCAAAAAGATTGAGAACATCTAAACAATCTCCTGAAACTTCCAAAGTAAGTAACAAAGACTTGAATGACTCAAATTTTTATTTAGATGAACTAAAGCTAGCATTAAAACCTATACAAAGTGCTATTCAAAACTTCTCAGAGCAATTTGCTGACTTTAGTAAATCTTTAAAGCAAATAAATGACAGAATGGATATCATTGAAAATAGAAATTCAGCTTTAGAGATAAAAAGTGATTCATTGGAAAGTGATCTAAAGTCTAAAGATAAAGTTATTTCTGAAATGCAAACTAAATTGTTAGACTTAGAAGCCAGGAGTCGCAGAAACAACATTATTATTCGTGGTTTGCCAGAATCTTATGATAATAAAAATCTGCTATCTGTGACTAAGAGCATTTTTGAAGCATTGTTAAACTGTGAAGCATCCTCAAAAAATATAATTGTAGAGAGAGCACACAGAGCATTACGTGCAAGTCAAGATACTTCTTCACCAAGGATTATCTATACTAAGTTATTAAACTTCCAAGACACTTTTCAAATTTTGGAAGCAGCTAAAAGTAAAAAACAGTTTCTATGGAAATCTCACAAATTGTCATTTTCACAGGATCTTCCTTCTCAAATAAAACTAAATAGACAAAAACTTTCTCCCTATTGTGCAGACTTGATAAAAAGAGGGATAAGATTTTGTATGTCTTATCCAAATACCTTGTCCTTTACATTTAATGATAAAAGGTTTATGTGTTCTGATCCTAAGGGAGCAAAAGACATTTTTTTTAAAGCATTTAAAAAGCTTCCGGATTCTGTCTCCTAATATTTCACTTATCTGTTGGTTTCAAATGTGATGTTTTTTCTGTAAATGCTATGTTCCTGCAGGCAGTATGTGTCATCTATTTGTCAATTTATTTTTATCATAGGTGTGCAGAGTGTTTATATGTATATATTATATTTCTTTCCTTTTTTTTAAAAAAAAAAAAAAAAGATACTGATTTTATTATGAACAAATATATTTCTTCAGGAATATGGAGTTAGCTTTTGAATTTCAATAAGCCTTGTAGTTGCTTTTATGTTTTGCGAAGTAGTGTACATGTTATTTTCTAGTTTCAATAAGTTCAGTGTCCTGTCTCAGTTGTAAGCATTTTGGAGGGAGATTTTGCGATTCTCGAGGCTGGACAGAGCGAAAATCTTCTGTTTTTCTCATCAGCTGCAGTTTTTACTATGCCACGCACCTTCTATGAAGTTTCGGAGGTCGGCGGTGACATCATCATTCGCAGAGGACACTCGCTAGTTTCGTTTTAAAGCTGGCTCTTGAATACAACGTTTGTTTGATTATATGCTTCAAACTATGTACTTTTTTTTGTTTTTTGTTTTATTTAATTTCTGGGCATATACAATGGATGTATTCTTCAGTTAAAAAGGCATATTTCGATCTAATCAACTGCTGTTTATACGATACTCTCTCGTTTTAGTGTGGTTCTACATTTATGGATGAAATGGCGGAAATTGCCTTTATAGGTCCAGAAATAGCTCTGCTAAATCTATTTTTAAGGTACAACTTATATATCATGTATATATTAGTTTATTTTCAAGTCAAAGTGAACTGTTTTGATATTTGGCAAGATAATTTGTTTTTTCATATAATGTACGCACAGTATGGAAGCAATACGGGGGTATTATATGCAAGTTGATTTTCACACATGAATATTTAGATAAAACGCTAATAAAACATATATAGGGTCATGTGTTAGAAATAGGAACATGATATAGATGTATATATATGTACTGTATGATAATTCTGTCTTCCTATTCAGGCTTAAATGTTTTATTTAAATAATTTAATGAGTGCATGTAGGAGAATTGTAGAGTGCATTTCTTGCTAGTATACTGCTCTTTTAAATTTAAGAAATGTCTCTCAACTATACAATTCATAGTGTTACAGTTTTTAATCTTTTTTTTTGATTGATACATTTATTTATTTTGGGATTGATAGGTGAAATGTGTTTCTTGAGGTACAGACACGTCTGTTTCTGGAACCATGTTTCATATGTTTATACTGTGAGTTAGATTTTACTGTCATAGTTATTCACAATATCATTAGTGTGAAACATGATGTATTTTACTGTATGATTATTTGTTTAAATTTAATTCATCTTGTTCTGCTATATATATAGTTATTTCTTACATAACCAAAACATCATTTTATGTTTGATACAGTCAATATCAGTTTTGCAGAAGGTATTATATATGTAGGGTAATGTTAAATTTATTTTCCTTATACTTTTCATACACAGTAATTTATATAAATTTGATTCATTTTAATATCTGGAATGTGATGTTGAGGAAATTCTTTAAATTGCTGTATATTTTACTTAAAATTGGAGCTTGTATTTTAAATACTTGAGTAGGGATTGAGTATGTTAGACATCTTGAATTTAGTTAGATATGTAAATATGTTTGATATTATAATATTGTTTTTTTGTTTAGTTAGGCTTTCATACAAAGTTTATTATGCTAATTTGATGCAATTGATATTGATAGTGTTAACCAAAATCACTTACTTGATTCATTTATATATTTCTTCTCTAGTAGGGGGTGGGTGGTTAGGCACCGGGGTACTTGGGAAGGAATATTATAGGATCTTTATAACAATCTTTTTGGGAGACATCAAGATACATTATAATAATTATAAGGAGCCGAGGTATATAGTTAATATTACATTTTGTCAAATCTTAGATATATGTTATACATCTATTTTTATTTAATAGTATGACCTTAAATATTGACTCATGGAATGTGAGAGGATTACAAAATAAAAACAAGAGATCCCTACTATTTCATCTTCTATTTAAATCCCAGGCTAATATTTGCTTCCTACAAGAGACACACCTAAATAGAGAAGACCTTGATAAAGAAAAAAAGAAGAAATGGATTAAAATGATAGTAGCAGCTGGTAATAGTACAAAATCAAGTGGGTTGGCCATTATAATTAAAAACAATTTTCAGGGAACTATTTCTGATGTGAAATATGACGTGAATGGAAGATGGTGTTACATTATCTCCTGTTTCCACAACATTGATAAACCAATTATATTTTTTAATCTTTATGGTCCTCGTGAACAACAACATATCTTCTTTTTACAAATTTATAATATTCTCTCCTCTTTTAAAGATCATTATTTTATTTTAGGGGGGGATTGGAATGCTATCATTAATCCTGACACTGACCGCACTAGTAGATCCCCCTCGTATAATTTCCAAGCATCCATTGCTTTGGAAGAAATAATAATGGACCTTAGCCTTACAGACCCTATTTCTCTCATAACACAGTATGACAGAAAAGACATCTTCACATATTACTCAAAATGTTATAAGTCATGGTCAAGATTGGATTTTTTCCTTATTTCTAACTTTCTTACTCATAGGAAAATTGATTACTCTCTTGAACCCAGATTTTTTTCTGACCACTCTAGAATATCTCTTGGGATTAGTTTGGCTTCAAATACACTAGATGCATCTTCATACAATAGCTGGACATTGAATAACAATTTACTTTCAAATGAAAATACACATAAATTAATAACTGAAACAATAAAGGAAACATATCTTAATTTAGACACATCAGATATTCCTTTAGACATACAATGGGCTGCATGTAAGGCTACCCTTAGAGGTATATTAATTAACAAGGCATCATATTTTAAAAAACAATATAGAAATAAAGTACTACAGTTAAAATCAAAAATTCAAATTTTGGAAAATCAATACAGAATGTGTCCTAATTCCTCTGCATATGAACTATTATTAAGTTCCCAAAAAGAATTATTGCTTCTACATCAACATAATCTTACCATATCAGAGCAAAGGCTCTTAGCTACATATTCTGAATGGGCACAGGTTCCTTCTAAAGTGCTAGCTAGAATAATTAAAGGTAATCAATCTCTTCCTAGAATTTTGTCACTAAAATATAACAACAAGATTTATAATACTGATCTGGAAATCATGCAGCTTTTTACATCATTGTTCTCAGAGATATACTCAAAGGAAAATAAACCTAGGGTTAAACAGCATATAGTGAACTTTGCGTCCTCTATTAAATTTCCTAGGTTAAATGATCAACAAAAGAATGCACTCTCTGCCCCATTGACTATTAAAGAAATATCGGAAGCCATTAGTAGACTCAAGACTAGTAAATCTCTGGGACCAGATGGCTTCACACCTGAATTTTTTAAAACTTACTCATCTGAGCTTACACCCCTTCTTTTTGAAATTTTTAACTACATAATGATTTATGGTATATCCGACTTGTACTGGAACACCTCAAAAACCATTTTAATTTTGAAAAGGGACAAAGAAAAAACTGATCCTAATAATTATAAACCTATTTCTCTGATTAACATTGATATCAAAATCTTAGCTTCTTTACTTGCTTTTAGACTAAAAAATGTTTTACCATTCTTGATTTCTTCGGAGCAGGCGGGCTTTATGTCACATAGACATTCATGGGATAATACCTTGACAATTGATTCTCTTATACACTTTGCTAAAAATGACTCAAACCCAATGTATGCATTGATCCTTGACACCGCTAAGGCTTTTGATAGGGTTAATTGGGATTTTCTTTTTCACATTATGTCTTGCTTCAATATACCATCTACCTATATAGACTTCATTAAAATTTTATATAAAAATTCCTATACCTTTCTTTATATTAATAGGAAAGTATCCAAAAGTATAAAGATCATTAATGGTACAAAGCAAGGATGCCCGTTATCTCCTTTTTTATTTAATCTATATATAGAGCCTTTATTATTATATATAACACAAAATACCTTTCATAAGATTCCTAGAATTCTTAACACTAAAGTTTGTTTGTCGGCTTTTGCAGATGATCTTGTAATATATTTTCAAACACCTTGCTCAGACCTTTCAAAACTAATTGGTTCTATTGAAAGATTTTCAGAGGCCTCAGGATATCAGATTAACACTCAAAAAACACATATTCTCCCCATAAATCCACTTGCTCACAAATCATATTTATTTCCAGACTCCGCTTTCCGGATAGTTCAGAATTTTAAATATTTGGGGATTCTTATAAATCATAATGGTCTCTCCACATTTCAAAATAATCTAGCTAAAGTATGGTCATCTATTATACTTGATTTGAATAGATGGAAATTGCTAAATCTATCACTTCTATCAAAAGCAGCAATAATAAAAATGAATATACTCCCCAGACTGCTATTTCAATTCAATGCTGTGGATCAGTTGATTCCAAAATCTTTTTTTTCAAAAATTAATAAAGCACTGGCTAGTTTCTTATGGTTTCCCAAATCAGTAAGAATTTCTTACATTAAGTTAATCTCTCCTAAAAATAAAGGAGGACTTGGTCTTCCAAATTTTCATCTTTATTATTTGATTATCTTGGCTAATAAACTATTATCTTTTAAATATAAATACTGAGAAGTATAATCAATACCCTATTTGGACAAAATTATGGTATCAACACATTCTAACAAAAAATATTAATCCATTAGCTCTTCCTTTTCTTTCATTAGGTGTCATGAATAAGTTAAAAATTCCTAACTCTTTAAAACAAAAAATTATTGCTTTTCAAGAACTATTAAAACTTGTCAATTTAGAAAATATATTTCAATTAATGCAACCTCTCCATTTAAACCCTAATATTAACTTAGATAATATTTCTATTAATCTTTCAAATTTTCCCCTGATCAAAGATCTCACTGTTTGGGATCTGATGCAGTACAAAAATGAAACTCTCACTAATATACGCAAAATTCTTAAGGTTAATGCTAATTATTTAACCATTTTACGTCAAATGAGAGATATTGTCAATGCTAAGTTTCTACACACCAAAGTAGACAACACAGATCTCACTAATTATAAAGTGGTTATACAAGTCCTTACACTTCCAGAGAAAATGTTATCTAAATCTTATAATCTTATAAATCAGATAATTCATAATACAGTTTGCCTCTTTTCTAATTATTGGGACAAACACAATTCTCATATATCTATAAATCAGAAACTCTCAGCTATTAAAAATACACTAGAATACTCGCCTTTCAAAAAACTCTTTTACACTCAACTAATGATTAATAATAATGCATATTTCACTCCTTCTAAACTTAACAAATTTGATGCCAATAAATCGGCCTCATGTTCTTGCTGTTCTCACCCTAATGCAGATCTTCTACATATTTTTTGGTCTTGTTATCATTCGCACAAACTTTGGACTTCCCTAAAAGTCCGTTTACAGAAAATGGGTTATCATAAATCCACCCTATCCTGGGAGACTGCATTACTACACATACCAAATATTTATCTCTCCAAATTGGATACACAAGTGCTAATATACATATGTTCACTTATAAAACTTTATATCACCCAAAATTGGCTAGATCGTACTAAACTGAATTGGAATAATTTTAAAATTCTAGCCTGTACATATATTAGTGCGCAGAAAACGATAGTGAAAAGTCCCAAGAAGTCGGCACATATCAATAAAGCTATAGAAAAGGTGTTACATATTATTAATAGTGTATAGTTGGCTACTCTCCTTTTGGGATTCATAGACCTCAGTCTCCTTTATATCCTCATACCTGCTTTATTTTAGATCTATACCTACTTTGATATATTCTTTGGTTAACATTTGTATATGATGTAGATAGTTATTGTATGTTCTCAGACAGCATTGAGATAAAACATTTATCATACAAAATTGTGTTATCATAAATATCTCCTAACTTTTCATTTTTTCAATATGTATTTTAATTTAGTTTTGTTGTTGTTGTATTCTTATTTCAGTATTTTAAAATTCAATAAAAAGTTTTTTGAAAAAAAAAAACTTAACTAGTGACATGCATAATTTTCTTCTTAAGGGGGGCCAAGTTTATTCCTACCAGGGTACCAGTATTTGCTGATATTATCCTGGATGTGAAGAGATTTTGTCGCAAGTTAAACTTGAAAGTATTTTTCAATGAAATTAATGAAATAGGTGGAAATGATTCAGAAGTATCAATAATATCTGACAATGATGAATTGTTAAATTTGAGTTTGCAAGAAACAGATTTAGTCATGCAATTGTTAGATGATGATGAATTAATTGATGTCAATTGTGAAACATCTGAAACATCTGAATTGGATCTGGGGGGATTTTTTACAGGTTATTGACCATTATCTATGCTTATAATACCCTCAGACAGTAATTTTATGCCTCCTAAACACTCTCATGCCATAAATGCATTTGAAAATACAGTATGTGCTATGGTACAGCATCAGTATGGCAATTTTCTTAAGAACCATTCTTACTTTAATCTTAATAAAAATGAGTGGTTAGCATTAAAAGAATTAAGGACACATTTAGATAAAATTGTCATTAAAGAAGCTGACAAAGGGGGAAATTGGGTGGTAATGAATACTGAGTAATATGATATGATGGTCCAGGACATTTTACTGGAAGAAAATGTTTATGTTAAGATGTCAGTAAACCCAGTAAAGAAATTTAGTGATGATCTCGTAGAGCTTTTGGAGAGGGGGGAGAGGTTAGGCTTTTTGAAATCTAGTGATGTTAAAAAGCTAATTGTGAAAGAACCTAAAGACCCCCTCGTATATGCCATACCCAAGATTCAAAAAAGTTTAGAAATCCCCCCTGGTAGACCTATTATTTCAGGTGTTGGTTCATACATAGAAAAGGTGAATATATTTTTTGGATTTTCAGTTTAAAAATTATTTAACCTTGATGCCCTCACATGTTAAGAATACAAGTGAAGTTTGTAGAGAATTATATAATTTGGCATGGCGAAAAGACTATTTTTGGGCCACAGTTGATGTGTCAGCCCTATATATGAATATAGGTAAAAGATGGGGATTAGAAGCCATGGCTAAAATCATAGGGGAAGGCTCCCGGACATCTTTTTTGTTGTCCCTTCTCGAATTTAGTTTGACACACAATTATTTTAAATGAAAAAAAGAATTTTACTTACAGTTGAGAGGGCATGCCATGAGGGCAGCCTTTACCCCATCTTATGCCATAATTTACATGGCAGAGTTCAAAAGGCAGTTTATGTATCATAATCAATTTTTTGTCAACAATGTTATTTATTACAAGAGATATACTGACGGTCTCATTTTCGTATGTAGGGGTGATCAAAGTTTGTTTGTTAAATTTATGCAGGACCTGAATGTGAACACACATGAACTGAAGTTTACCTGGGAATGCAATGTTAGTAATATAGCATTCCTGGATGTAGAATTCTACATAAATGATCAGAATAAGGTGCAGCATAAGCCGTATAGGAAACCCACATCACTTAACAATTTCTTGCATTCAGAAAGCATGCATCTCCCCCCACTTGTTAAATCTTTACCCTATGGTGAATTCAGGAGAATTTTTTATAATACTTCTGAAAAGCAACTTTGTGATGTCTTTCTGGACGAAGTACATTGAGAGATTATCCTCACGGGGGTACTCAGATGAGACCCTATTGAGAGCTCGAGGAAGGATATTTCATAGAAAGGACAGGGGATCATATACTGTAGGAGATGAGGTTGAGCATCAGAATGTGGAGAAAATATTTTTTGTGACTAGATTTTCAGACTTCTCTCCTATTTTGGAAGGTATTGTCAGGCAAGTTTGGCATGTAGTTTGTGAAGATGCTTTGACAGGACATTTATTTCCCAAGCATGCTACACTTTCTTATAGCAGATATAATAACTTAAAAGAACTGCTTAATAGGAAAGCTGACAGGGTTATTAATAGCAGTAGGGTTGGCACACTGCGGTGTGGCAACTGTACAGTTTGTAACAGAGTGAAGAATTTGCATGGTTTGAAGGTCAATGGGAAATTGTACTTTGCAAGAAAAAATTTTGATTGTAACTCGTGTGGGGTTATCTATATTATTGGATGTGTGCACCAAAACCTGTTGGTATATAGGACAAACAACCAGAAATGCCAAAGTTCGAATTTTGGAACATTTGGGAGACATCAGGAGAAATAATATAGAAAGTACAGTGTCAGCTCACTTTTTATCCAAGCATAATGCATTAATGGCAGGGTTAATTTTTAATATTTTGGCATGACCTATCATTACTACAGGAAACTTTAGGAGGGAATTGAACAGGCTTGAATGTACAATGATTCTAAACTATCATACATACAGGTATGAATTTGGACAGCAATATCACTTTATAGTAATAAATAGTAATTGACATAGTATAATATTTATGGGATTTTGTATATCATATTTGATAGGTGTAGGATCTTAACTTCTTGTATATATTTATATATACACACACACACACATATATATCTATATAAGTTATTTTTTTTAGATAATATTCTTGTTAACGTGTGTTGGTTGTTTCTCAGATTGTATATATGGATGTGTATTATTATATTATATTCTTTATTATATATAAGATCAGTTTCCTGAAAGTAATGAAATAGAAGTGGAAAAGCATTTATATGTATTTAGGTAATACATAAAATCTACTAAACCCTTATATTCAGAAAAATGTTGTGTTTTTCTGAATATAAGGGTTTAGTAAGTTTGCACATGGTTAATTGTTTCGTTGGTTTGATTGATGTAATTAATTATTTGAGGCATCAGGCTTGTATATAGGGAGGTTTTTTCATTGCAAATTATTCCTTGAAGGCAAAAGGCCGAGGTACCAGAAGCCGAATAAAAGTTAAATGGTGATCTATACCTCCTGAAGTTTTTCTGACTCGTGGTATCAATTTGCTGTGTTTTTTATGTTATCTAGGTCCAAAGATCTCACTATTCCACTGTTACACTCATCAGACCAGTTGTTGAGTACAATGCTCCCTTCTGTATGAACCTGAACAGACATATGCAACAACTGGGGCATCCATAGAGATTCCTCACAAAAGGAATACAAGAAATAAACAACATATCCTACATGGGCCATATCAAAGCCCTATCTCTGCACTCTGTCTCCTACAGACTGCTGAGAGGGGATCTATACCTGGCCTACAAAGCATCGCCTGATCCTGGTTGGAGCTGCTGCATGTATGCAAAATAAATAGAACTAGCCAATCTAGGGACCTAAACCTTGTCTGCAACATAAACAGGACATGTTGGAGGGACTGGTTTGTGTATTAGAGGCTACCCCTTCTCTGGAACATGCTTCCTATCCAAGTGAAGTAAAGTTCCTCCCTAACCTAATTCAAGTATAACTTGGACCAGTGGGTGGGGAATCGGAAATTTAATCCTAGTCTGGCACCTATATCTCTGTCATATACAAGCAGCACTTAAATGCTTGGCCACCAATGCTGAAGCCTATATATATCCCTTAAACTAATTCTAGGGCATAAAAACTTGTCAGATACATTTGGGAAGCATGGCTATGCTAAAAAGGCCTCCTAGGGTCATCACCTCACTAATCACCTATAAACCTATGAACCTATAGAGCTAGGCATTTTGTAAATCCAAAAAGAATCATGTAAATTTAAAATGAAACTCACCCAAAGTCTTTGTGAATTGCAATATGGAGATAGGCATCCTTGAGTTCTAGGGTCACTAGAAAGGATTAGGATGGAAGAAGAGAAAACAGGGTCTGCAGGGTGTTAATATTTTGAACATAAGAATTATTAGAAATTAATTCAGGACTGAAATATTTAATATTGAGTCTCCATGTGCCTTATTTCTTTGATACAAGAACAATTCTGGAATAAAAACCCCTTCATTGCTGGGGAAAGGAATAGGTTCTATAAATCCTTGAGCCAGCATTTCTAAAATGATTTAAGGAAACAAATGTATTTGCTTTTTGTTTAGAAAGGAGGGGAATTTCTGCCTTTAGGGTTATGGAATCCCATTGCTATTTGATCCCTTTTGAATTATTCTTAGTACCCAATAGTCTGTTATTATCTGTTTCCAAAAATGCTTACTTTTTTCTCAAATGGCCAGGGTGGGGAAGGAAGGAAGGAAGGAGAGGGGAATGCTGAGGTAGTCATACACTCTTTTGGGTCTGGAAAAAGTCCTGGGGGCTGATCCCTTTTTCTTGGATCCACTTTCCATTTCTTTTGTATTTTTGTTTTCCTGATTTCTACTGGTCTTGCTTATGTAGTTTCCTGAAGAAAGGTATAGGGCTAGAGGTCAGTTTCTTTTGTATTTAGGAAATAGAAACAGACTAAGCTTCTTTACTCCCTGTATCAAGTTGCCTATTTCCAATTTAAGTCTGGAGCTAAACACTTTTGGTCCACAGCTGAGGAGCTACCAAACAGAACATCTTTCGCTAAGTAAGTCAGGGAGACTCTGTAACCTAAGCCAGGCATGCATATGCATTACTAAGCCTGTGCCTGCTGCTTGAGAAACTGCATCAGCTTCTTGAGGAACAGATCACAGAGAACAAGGGAAAGTGATGAGAGGTCTGAGGATCAACAGATGGTCACAGGGGAGTCACTCATCATCAGCTAAGGCAAGGGGAAGCCTGAGCCAAGATTGAAGCCCGTAGATAACCTTTCTCTTCTTGCATCTCAGAAAGGGAACAATCAAGTAACCAGGACCAGGGTTCATGGCCTTGCCACAAAAGGTGTTTGACAAGTGGTTAGCAGAGCTTTGAAGAGTCAGGCTTATAACATGATAAAAAAGTTAAGTTCTGAGGTAAAATTTTTAGTGACAACCACCAAACTCAATACCCCCAGTCTATAACAACACTTTTTGGCTGAAAAGTAAAACTTTTCCTCACACAAAAAATATGAATAATAAAGGAATCCCCACTGTGTCTCAGTACCATTTACCAACCAAAAAAGGTGTTGGATGAGCAGCTAGCAGGTCCTTGAAATTTAAGTATCACCTCCAGACAGAAAAGTTAAGCTCTGGAACTTCAGAAATAGCTGCACACTGATCAACAGCTTAATTTCAGCTCTCCCAGTGGGAAAACAGAAACTGAGAAATACAGCCAATAACATTGTCAGCTGGGGTAAAATTCAGTTACTGGTTAGTAAATGCACTGCCTGGATGCCAGTAAAGAAGAAATTGAGAGAACCTGAAAGAAAATCAACCAAAAAAGGTGAACAGAAATACTGGCTAGGAATAATCCTGCATCTGTTCTGAAAAAGTAGTTCAAACTTGAGCTTTGGTACAAGAGATCGCTTCCAGTACTTTAGAAGAAAAATTTAATCTAATTTACTCAAGAGATGATTAAAATAAATGAAACATTGAAGGGACATATAAAACTCAAATAGAAAAAGGCTGGAAAAAAATAGAAGCTTTAAGTGTTTTTCAGATGAGCTGATAAAATTGCAAATATCAGAGGTTAAAACAAAGAAAAAGGCTAGCTGAGTATGAAGCATCTCAAGAAGAGCTGCTAAAAGAATACACGGATAAAAACTGAGATTTTCTGTTATACTAGTGAAACTGGGATGAACAGATTGTATAAATTTTCTGAAAACACAAATAAGAAACTGGACTGGTATTCCACAGCATAATTTGTTAACTGAAAGTGTACTTCAAGTGTTCCACCCTGGCCAGGAGAAAGCAGCCAAGACCTATATTAGTAAAGATGGAATCATAGCAGCAGAAAGAGCTGATCCTGAAAAAATTGCGGTATAAAAAATTTAAAATTTGGAGACAGAAGTATCCGTGGAAATTGTACACTAGGCAGAAGAGAAACAAATTTATCACAACAATCAGGGAATGTCAAGAGGCAGATATGAGATTCAAGCTACTGTATCAGCTGTCTTTAGCATATTTTTTCGTGGAGAATCACAAATGTTTTTCAGTGCAGAACAAGCTAAGGAGAAAATAAAGTTTATCCAACAAAAAGTAAGCCAGCAAATGTGGGACACTACTTATAATTCTGATGGCAATAAAGTTCATAGTGAGACATTGCCAATGCAACATTTTCCAGTGTTCCAAAAGAAAATGCTTGAGAGACAGAAAAAAAGCACAGGAGTTGAATAAAGTACCTTGGACTTGAACCAGAATCTGTTGACGGGAGAGGAACAGGATGAAGACCAGCAACACTGAAATTAGTGAATAAATGGGAGACTATAAAGCATCAATGACATTTGTGTTTTGTTGACTTTATTAAACTTGTGGGTGAATGACTTTATGTAATTAATGTTTAGAAATACAGCAAAAGGAAAAAAATAACTAAGTAAATAATTTTGTTCTTATTAGTATTTATATAAAACACTTCAGGATATAAGCTGCATGTTTTATAGTAAAGTAGTTTTGTGTAGTGTGTATCAGTGGTGTTTTAAATATTGAGGTAGTCTTTTCAGTGACTGTTGTATATGTTAAGATATTAATGTAAATAAGTACTTTTTTAGTTGTAAGAAGTATAGGCTTTAGAGTATAACAAGAGGAGAAAGGCTGGTCAGAAGTATGATTAAGTTAATATTCCATGAACGTGGGCTGTAGGGGTAGGGGTGGGATGTAAAAGAGAATTGATTATATTATATGTAGAATTCAGATAATTCCTCATTTTTAAAACAGTGGATGTCTAGATTAATGCCCCTGGCTTAAGCTATAAACAAATGTTTTTGTAAACAAGTATGATTGAAAACTAAGACAAATGATGAACAACATAAAAAATATAAGCTCCTTGCATCTGCAAAGATATTAGCTTGTTTTTTTCCATTAGTAAATGTTCTCAATGTGAGTCAAGAAGTCTGCAGCTGAAGGCAGATGTACATTCGGTTCTGAGTGAAATTTACAAAGATTCCTTCATGTATCTGCTGACATGTTAGCTGTTTTTTCTCACTGTAACTACTTTTACATGATGACAAGCTTTATGCAGGTGCAAGCAATTAAACTTGAGAGTTCTGAATACTGTTTGCAAAGGGAAATGTAAAATTTAAAGGTACAATAGCAAGCAGTTCAGTGAGAAATTAAGTTTGAAATTACAGAAAATGAATAAGAGATAGTCTTCCTAGTATTCTGAATACTTTAATACATTTAACATAACAGTGTGCAATTTAAATTTATTTAAAGATAGTCAGTGCACTTTTTCTTAGGGCTAAATGTTAGTTTTCTGAAAACGTCCAGTCTGATGGACCCCAGCCATAAACAAACTCTACAACAAAAGGAGGAAGCTACTACAAGATAGAGCAAAATCCTTAAAAGGTAAGACACCCTTGATCACTATAAGTAAAAAACTAAGAGCTCTCATAAAATCATCCAAAGCAAATTTTGAGAGAAAAATAGCTAAAGACTCAAAAGAAAATCATAAGGCCTTCTTTAGCTATGTTAGAAACCTGGGAGGAAACTCCCAGATATGCTCAGAACTAGTTCAAAATGATGTGAAGATTACTGATCCTACAGACATTGCCAACATACTGGCTGACAGGTTCAGTGCAAACTTCTCCCCCCCTCCTCCCAAAAGGAGAGATATCTATACCAAGCGATTGCAGCCCACCAAACATCACCAACGCCCAGGTGAGAACTGGCCACTCCGAAGCAAAAAACACAGCATCCATGGGACCTGATGGTGTCCCCGGCTGTGTGCTCCACGAACTCAACGAGGAATTAAACCCACAGCTAGGACAGCTGTTTAATCATAGTCTTACCTCTGGATATGTACCCAGGAGTGGCGCACTGCAACTGTGGTCCCACTTCACAAAGGCGGTGCCTCCACCGACCCTGGAAATTACCGCCCATTAGCTTGACAAGCCTTATCTGCAAAGCCATGGAGAGGATCATAATGGACCTCATAAATAAAGACATAGGGAATTTGCAGACTTTGGATCCATCCCAGTTTGGCTTTGTCAAAGGCAGATCATGCCTTCTAAACTTGGTTGACTTTTTCGAAACAGTCACCAAAGCCATTGATGAGGGAAAGGCAGTCCATACAGCCTACCTCGATCTGGCGAAGGCTTTCGATACAATACCCCACTCGGGTATCATTGAAAAACTCATCAGCTTAAATGTTAACCCATACATCACAAGATGGGTTGCAAACTGGCTGAGTGACAGAACCCACAGGGTCAGAGTTGCTGGCGCCATGTCAGACTCAAAGCCTGTCACAAGTGGTGTACCACAGGGCTCAGTCCTGGGCCCACTCTTGTTTGGCATCTACTTTTCCGAAGTACAAGCAAACACAGGAGGGTTATGGCTGACAAAGTTTGCAGATGACTGCAAACTGGGCCATAGTAGAAAACACATCTGACACAGATATCCTTCAGAAGGGTCTCACAGAACGGATAACTGGTGCCAGAGCCATGGCCTGAAGTTAAATGCCAAAGAATGCATAGTCATACCCTTTGGGAAAAACAAGGTTACCCCTAGCTACCAAATAGGTGGCAATCCACTGAGCACAGAAGAAGTTATCAGGGACCTGGGGACCCAGGTTGATAGTAGTCTGTCATTCGACACCCATGTAGCTAAAGTAGTTAGGAAGACCTTCTACATTGGCCACCTTATCATGAAGGGATTCTCATCTAGATCAAGGGAGGTCATAGTCTCCCTATACTCATCACTCATCAGACCAATGATTGAGTACAATGCCCCATTCGGAATGTATCTGACCCGACACTTGCAGCAGCTGGAGAGGCCACAAAAGTTCCTCACCAAAAGGATAAAGGGTCTCAAACATCTGTCCTATGCTGCCCGACTGAAAGAACTCCAGCTCTATTCAGTCGCCACCGCTTGCTCAGAGGTGACCTTTGCCTAACATACAAGGCCATGTCAAACCCAGATTTGATGAATATGCTTCACCTCAAAAATCTAGATCCGTCAGAGCCACAAGGGCTGGAGACTTAAACCTCGACATGGCTATTAATAGGACGTGCTGGAGGGATAGATTCATCACCCAAAGACTCCCTATGCTGTGGAATAAAATCCCGGTATATGTGAGGCAGAGCACCTCGCTGGCCTTGTTCAAGAGAAATCTTGACCAATGGATGGGAGATCGCAGATATACCCCAGGGATTACCTCAGTGTCACTGCTCAATAGAGGCACAGCAAAATAATGGGTATAGTTCCCCATACTAAAGGGGTGGCGTAAGCCACAAAACTATGGGCTAGGCTTGTAAATGCCCTCGGGCAGATAGCCTAGTATGAACCTATGAACCTATGAACCTATGAACCTATGAACCATACAAGCTTATTTTCACATCTTGGAGGGGAACAGAGCTAGAAAAGAACAGACAGCAATCAGTGTAAGGTGGGAACACAGGCTGTAAGATGTGTTTTAACATGGGCAGCCTTAATTTTAGGTTACATAATGTCTGTGGGTGCAGCTGTCGATTTGGACAAGTGTTCCTATCTGGAGAGTTAAACTTCATTTTTGTAGATGTACATCATTTGTTCTAAGTTAACAGAAGAGTTAAGTTCTGAAGTAAAATGTTTTAGTGACAACCACCAAACACACTAGACATAGTGCCTAACAACACTTTTTTGACAGAAGAGTAATATTTTTACCCCAGAAAAATATGATAAATAATAAGGGGATCCCTACTGGGAGTCAGACACATCTGTCTACCAAAAACAATGTCTCACAAGTGGGTAGCTGAGATTAGTATAGTTGGTTAATTAGCCTGACAGGAAAAATAAGCTTTGAGGTAAACATGACAACTACTAAACCACAAGTCCTAGCCCCTTGCCACAAATTTTGATAAAAACATAACTTTTTCTTACAAAAATCAGTTTTTTGAAAGTCATTTCCAACGGGGAACTATGATCACAAAATATCAGATTTGAGGTACAATTTTTAAGTTTGAGGATTTACAAAATATCTCTGGCAGAAAAGTACAAGTTTTATTCACAAAAAAAGGTGAAATTGAAGGTATTTCTCAATGAGGTACTTATCTGCCCAGTCTTAAAGCACGTAGGGAAGAGCGTACTTCTACAACAAGAAAGTTCTGAAGTTTTGGCTCCTTAGCCACTGATTTTATACCAATCTCATCAAGCTATACAGTGGCTAGGGTACGCAGAAGGTGCCCTAAAGCTCTGGAAGTTGGCTAGTTTGTCCAGTGGTTGACAGGATATCCCATATAACTTAAGGCTACTGCAACAAAAATCTAATGATGAACATCTTTATGACTGACTGTTATAGCAGTTTCAAGATGACTGTGAATAAGCTTCCAAAATTATGTTCCACATTTTGAAAGCCCATACAAAGAAGACCTGAGAACATTCTAGTGACTATTGCAAATTAACTATTGCTCGTACTCATCTCCTCTCTTCCCTCCTCTATGCTTCCCCGATCCTCTCTTTTCTCAATAAATGTGAACTTAACATGCTCTCTCTTGCCTATAACCACATTGCCAGATTTATTACAGGTTCCCCTTATCGAACCCATCATTGCCTTAATCTGCGAAGACTTGGCTGGTTGGAACTGCCAAATCTCCTCAAACTTAGCCAACTCGCCGAAGCTTATAAAATTATCAACCATCCTGATAGAACTCCGTCACTGTGCAAAATTCTAACTCCATATACTAACCTCAATAGTCTCCGATCATCAAACAGCATCCATATCCTAACCATTAAAGCAAAAAACTCAGGTGGGGATGCCCTTTATGCAAATTCCATTGGCAAGCAGTGGAACTCCCTGCCAAACAACCTTAGACTTACTTCTTCGCTCTATCATTTCAAAGCTAACCTTAAAGAATATCTCTCCACACAATGGACATGCCCATGTCGAGAACCTGACTAACTACATATCTCTTTACTTCTAGGTCCACTTCCTAGCCCATTTCCCTAATTGCAGATCTCTAAAATTTCTCTTTCCTTTTAGTAATAAGGAAAATCTCTGATTTCAGTCTATTTTTCAGTATCTTTAACGAAATCAATGTTCTGTGTATAATTTCCTGTCTGTCCTTTAGTCTTATATAACATCTATGTAAATTTTCATTCCTGCATATGTAAGCTGTATTCTCTTGTTGTAACAATACTTTGAATCTTGCAATTTAAATATGTACTTCTATTGTGTATTGGAGCTTTTCTCCTCGGGCCTCTACTGAAAACGGATATGTATCCAGTTAGACCAGCCCGGTTAACAAATGTAAAATAAAATAAATAAATAAATAATAAATAATACTGAGGTTGAAACATTTAAAGTGTATAAGGTAAATGTCCTTGGATTACATGTGTTACATTTCATTTAAAAAATAATCTAGCATAATATGACAAATAAAGAATTATGGGTGAGTGATTTCAATCTATTTTAGATATCAAACAGCAATATGCTATTACAGTCCTTCGTGCAATAAGGGACATTTTTGTTTGTATTTTCCAACTTAGGGCATTCACTATTAACCTAATAGTCTTAATCATTGCCATATCTAGGCACTGACAATTGTTTGCAGAACTTTCAGTGATCACTGGCAGCTAATGTTCCAAGGCATGTGGGAGCACTCCTTGAGAAAGTACCCAACTCAGCTTAGTGTTCAAAATAGGTTGCAAACAGATTAAATGTATATGCTAGTGTACTGATAAGCTGTTTTTTACAGCTTAATATAAAACCATTGTTTTTTCTAGCTCATTGTAGTAAGTTATTGATTTCCTGCCTAAAACTATAGTCCACCTCCCTGAGGGTGTAACTAGATGGAATCAATGACACTTCTCTGACTTCCCAGAGATTGTTCATCAGTGAAGCAATTTGCACTGGGGACGTTCACTTCCTAGAGCACGGGAGTTTAGTCCTTGACTTTCCCTCATGTGGCACTCCTGTAGCAGGATTTTCATTGGCTCCCTCCCATATGGGTGAGCCAACCTTGGCCACTCCATTCCATCCCATAATGGGTGATGTCTCTAAAACATAGGCCACTAGTTGAACTCAAGTCGCATGGCATGGTGAGGGCTCCAAACCAGTATAAAATAAAGCCTTGCCGTCTCATATTCTGAAAGATTACTGTCAAAGACATCATTGTTTCATTTAGTATTTTTATAACTTTGGAAAAGTACAATGTTTTTATCTTACCTAGAAAACACAAACATATACTTCATGCCACAGATTTCATGATGCATGTTCCTATTGCCCAAAACATTATTAACTGTCAAAAGTTTGAGTCTGTATTTAGTTTTGCAGACACTTCCTCATAACTTTAACAAACTCATAGGTGAGGCATACAGATGATACATGGGAGTGTATCTCTCTTTTGTAAGAATCAAAGTCCACTGACTATTAAGGATTTCCCCCCACACACAGTGGTGATTTATCAAGCCAGGCATTTTCAAATTCTTACCTGGATTACAACAGCTGGCACCCACATCACCAAAAGAGATCTGTTGTCAATGGTCAACTGGTGCGGGCGGCCAGAATGGTCAGTCAATATGAAGATTTCTTGAATGAAGTGGAATTTATTTTGCAAATGTTCAGACAGAGGGGGTATCCAAAAGATTTATTATAGGTTCATAGGTTCATAGGTTCATACTAGGCTATCTGCCCAAGGGCATTTACAAGCCTAGCCCATCGTTTTGTGGCTTACGCCACCCCTTTAGTATGGGGAACTATACCCATTATTTTGCTGTGCCTCTGTCGAGCAGTGACACTGAGGTAATCCCTGGGGTATATCTGCGATCTCCCATCCATTGGTCAAGATTTCTCTTGAACAAGGCCAGCGAGGTGCTCTGCCTCACATGTACCGGGATTTTGTTCCACAGCATAGGGAGTCTTTGGGTGATGAATCTATCCCTCCAGCACGTCCTATTAATAGCCGTGTCGAGGTTTAAGTCTCCCGCCCTTGTGGCTCTGATGGATCTAGATTTTTGAGGTGAAGCATATTCATCAAATCTGGGTTTGACATGGCCTTGTATGTTAGGCAAAGGTCACCTCTGAGCAAGCGGTGGCGACTGAATAGAGCTGGAGTTCTTTCAGTCGGGCAGCATAGGACATATTTTGAGACCCTTTATCCTTTTGGTGAGGAACTTTTGTGGCCTCTCCAGCTGCTGCAAGTGTCGGGTCAGATACATTCGAATGGGGCATTGTACTCAATCATTGGTCTGATGAGTGATGAGTAAAGGGAGACTATGACCTCCCTTGATCTAGATGAGAATCCCTTCATGATAAGGTGGGCAATGTAGAAGGTCTTCCTAACTACTTTAGCTACATGGGTGTCGAATGACAGACTACTATCAACCTGGGTCCCCAGGTCCCTGATAACTTCTTCTGTGCTCAGTGGATTGCCACCTATTTGGTAGCTAGGGGTAACCTTGTTTTTCCCGAAGGGTATGACTATGCATTTTTGGCATTTAACTTTAGGCGTGGCTCTGGCACCAGTTATCCGTTTCTGTGAGACCCTTCTGAAGGATATCTGTGTCAGATGTGTTTTCTACTATGGCGCCCAGTTTGCAGTCATCTGCAAACTTTGTCAGCCATAACCCTCCTGTGTTTGCTTTTACTTGGAAAAGTAGATGCCAAACAAGAGTGGGCCCAGGACTGAGCCCTGTGGGACACCACTTGTGACAGGCTTTGAGTCTGACATGGCGCCAGCAACTCTGACCCTGTGGGTTCTGTCACTCAGCCAGTTTGCAACCCATCTTGTGATGTATGGGTTAACATTTAAGCTGATGAGTTTTTCAATGATACCCGAGTGGGGTATTGTATCGAAGGCCTTAGCCAGATCGAGGTAGGCTGTATGGACTGCCTTTCCCTCATCAATGGCTTTGGTGACTGTTTCGAAAAAGTCAACCAAGTTTAAAAGGCATGATCTGCCTTTGACAAAGCCAAACTGGGTTGGATCCAAAGTCTGCAAATTCCCTATGTCTTTATTTATGAGGTCCATTATGATCCTCTCCATGGCTTTGCAGATAAGGCTTGTCAAGCTAATGGGCCGGTAATTTCCAGGGTCGGTGGAGGCACCGCCTTTGTGAAGTGGTATTAGTACAGAAGTCAAAAACAAATGTGATAGTGGTGTGTATAAACCCATTTTGGGAAGAACAAGTGGTGAACCTTTTTCAACATCGAGGAACAAAGTGACTACTAGTTAATGTTTGGTTATTACTTATAACAGAGAAGTGGACTCGATTTCTAATATTATCAAAAATAATTGGGAAATTTTACAGTATGATGCTAACATTGCACAAGCAGTGGGGAGGGAACCTACACTGGTTTATAGAAAAGATAGGTCCCTTAAAAATATATTAGAAGGGAGAAAAGAACATGAAATTTGTAATAGGAAAATAGGGAACTTCAAATGTAACTTATGTACATATTGTCCACATATACTTGAGACAGGAGAATTGTTCTATCTGAATGATAGAGTGATTTACATTAAAGGTATATCTGGCAAAGTATCAGGATTGTCCTGCATGTTATGTAGGAAAAACTTGTACAAAACTGAAGACCAGAATGGGTGAGCATTTGGATGACATTAAGAATAATAGAATGACCAGTGCTTTATATAGGCACATACAGGAAAATGAAGGGCACAAGTTTAAATTCCTACTGATTCAGCAGTTAATAAAGGACATCCAGGGTAAACTTCTGGACGTGCATTTAGATATCATGGAACAGAGGTGGCAAATAAATGTGAATGCCTCACAGTATCCAGGTACCAATGAGACTATTAGCATTTCTAGTAGTTTAAAATTGATTAACATTTTAGGTTAAAATGTATATATGATTCACATTTTTGTTTGGTCAAAAGATGTATTTTTTTTTTTAATTGCTTAATTGGTGTGGGGTATATATAGGGCTGGGTGACTTTGGTTCACTGTTCTGAAGAAGTCCCTTGCAACAGGGAAGAAAGCGCTTAACTACTTGGAATAAACTTTTGATTCTTCGTGGTGTCCTTTTATTCTTGCTGGTGCTTTGGATTACTTGGTTTGTAAATGTATATAACTTTCACTGGAAGTTCAACATTATTATACACATTTGTAAAATGCTATTTATGGGCCTCACATTATGTGACTATGGCCTTTTAGATTTATAGCCCAAAAAGTGATTTCAGACAGAAAATGTTGCTTCACACAGTGAAAAGTCAAGCTATCTTTTCAGACAGAATAGCAAAATGCCATTTCAGAACTCATGGCATAGAGCCATTAGATGAGCATTCTGTATGTTTTGTCCAAAATGCTGATGACTAACAAGAGTAGTGAATCTCTGTTGAACTGGAGAACATTTCCTCTTAACTTTACCAAGCATCACTATTTTACACAGATTTTATAAAATGTCGTGTACAGGACACTACCTCATATGCCCCCTTCTATTTCTTAAAATTGATATTCAGTGTTTGTTGTCCAGGTCCCCACCTTCTTCCTTTCAAAATTCATATTCATTGATTGTCTAGAGTCCTCTCACCTCCAAATTCATGTTCAATGCTTATATGCTAGGGTCATCTCACATCTTGATCAGTGCTTGCTGACCAGGGCCACCCTCTCACCACACCTTCCAAAAACATGTCCAGTGTTTGTTATCCAGAGTATCCCATATCCTGAATTCATCTTAAGTGCTTTCTGTCCACAGCCACCTTCCGCACCTCCTAAATCTGTGTTTGGTATTTATTCACTTGTTTAGATACTGTCTTTGCAGTTTTCATTTACTCCATCTGCCAATATCTGGTTTTCTACCTTTTCACAAAGACCTACCAGTTGACTTATACTAAATTCTGTATGCATATGGCCTTCAGCATTGTCCTTGCTTTTGCAAAGGATAAATGTGTCTGTAAGATCAATCTATGTACCTAATTATCAAATTATTAACTGTATAAATCTTTGTATAAAACTTGTGAGTCTACTGGCAAACATTAAGTGGTCAGACTCAAAAGCACTGTAAGGCAAATAAAGTACACTTTCTGTGCAATGTTAGCAACCATTTATTATAAAAATAGTGGAAGTAAAAACCAATGGGAGCTGTAAATTACCTCTTCACACAGAGATTGTTTCAGGTGTCAAAACCAGATCTGTTTCTGGTTGTTCTATTGTTGAAGATAACCCCCTCTGATGGAGAGTTGCAGCATCCCTCTCATGACATCAGGGAGTGGAATTTAGAAACAGAAAGCAGCCTACCAATGTCCAATTATTAAGGAAAAAAACTGCATTTTCTCTCTACACCCCATCTACAACACCTCTCGCACTCCATCATTTACTTAGAATCCATACATTTTTGGGATACTTGTTGTAAACCAGCCTAATTTTATTCATCCCCAATAGAAATAATTACATACCAAGCACACCTACAATATCAACATACCGGTTGTGTTTTTCTGGCAAGCAGTACATATGTATATATGTACATAGTTTATTGAATGATTTAATATTTTTTTCAACTTTTTTGCTAATCATATGTGATAACACCATCCTGTCAATCTATTGCATTGTACTTAACATTGTTATCTAACTATTTTTGTTTTCTGGTCTACTATGTTTGTTCTTAGTATTGAGCTCAATGGAAATGTTATTTAAGAAATGTCAATAAAGAGATTGTTAAAAAAAGAAACAGAAACAGCACATATATGTTTGCTGTAGCTATACCCCCTCACAATCTATCAAAGTACACAAGCTGCAATATTTATATGCTATCTACAGTAATAAAAAATGCATTTATTGTAAAGACATGCTGTAAACTAGAAATTGCAGGAAAAACGATTTGGATTGAAAATGAATACATCAAATATACATTGCCATTAAATGCTTTTAAACCTGGAGAAATAATTTGTGTTTGAGAACAAACGTGTTTATTTATTTACCTTAAAACTCCACTGCCGGTCATGAGCGGACAGGTGATCCGCTGTGGCAACCCCTAACCAGGAAAAGCCGAAAGAAGAAGACTGATATATGTAGTACAGCAGATAAGTGTGAGAAAGAAAGTCATCTAGTGATAAGAATGATGTTCAAAATTTTCATGTGACCTAAACATGTATCAGCCAAATGTGGGTCTTACCCCACAGGAAGCCTCTGCTTTTAAAAAACAAGTCAATTGCTTTATTTTGACTAACACCCTATATCAGAGGATGTTGTTTTCAGTTTACTGACATGGAACCAGAAGGAAGGCATGTGCAACTAGTGCACAAATACAAGACATTCAAAATATGTTAAATTAAGCTGAAGTCCACAATATTCTGCTATTCCTGGGCTGAAAACAGAAATTCAAATATGGCAATGCTACAAAATAAGTACCAGTTTTACAATATATTTGGATGTTACAGTGGCTCATCTTAGCATAATTTGCCTTGTAGTTTAAACAGTAGTAGTTGCACTGTTGGAATATATATGCAAGTAGTTTGATGAGACAGAATAAAATTTAGTTGCTCTGTTATATATGCAAATATGAAAGGATATGTGGTCATGCCTTAAATTTATTTATTTAACATTTGTTTACTGGGAAAATCCGACTTGGAACAAAGCCAATTTTCAGTGGAGGCCCAGAGACAAAAGCTCCAGATGTATGTTTTGGTAATGTGGAAGGAAACCGGAGCACCCAGAGGAAACCCACACGAACACAGGGAGGACATGCAGACTCCACACAGCAGGCACTCCAGCTGAGAATCAAACCAAAGAACCTCTTGATGTCTACCGCTGCACCACTGCACCATCGAGTATTGTGTATATTTTTTGATTTCTTTGCTTTCTCGGCTTATACAGTATATGCTAGTCTTAATTACTGGTGCGCAAAGCTTCCGTCCCCCAAAGATAGTGTCAAGTTTTCTCTGTTGTGTTTTTATTTTTGTCTTTGTTTATGGGGGTACTTGTGGTCCCCTTAATCTCCTACCTAGCAAGTTTTAAATACGTGGGAGTTAAGTGAGATGCCACTCCCCACCAGCTAATGGAATTAACAGAAAATACAATTTACAGGCAAACATTACTCTGATATTCTTAAACAGACTTTACACATATAAATTATGTCCATCTGATATATTATACCAAATCCATTAAGCCTGTTTTTGCTCTCATTTCAGCCATACTAAGGAAAAGGCTTCAACTGAACATCAGATTATATAATTCTCTAATTAATTTTAAAAATACTATAGATGCTTATTGAACTACCAACTAAGTAGAGGCTCATTCCAAACAAGTCTGAGATGTAAGATAAGATAGGTATAAATCCTTTGAAAATATCAAGTAGTAATGTTCTGAGCACTTCATTGTTTTTCTTTTAGTTTTATTGCTCTGTTAGCAGTTTTGGTTTTATAAGACCAGTGGTATGTTTATGTACAGGATTAGTGCCAGCATAGCATGTCAACAGGGCAAATTCTGATTTTTTTTAAATATTGGCTGGTACTTTGCATGTGATCCTTCCTTCATGCTCACATACTACAAATGACAAACTAGGCATGAAATGTTTAATACAAAATGGCACAGAATTATTAAAGCTTGTATGCTTCACTTGAAACCTTTAACAGCAAATCTACAGAGAACCACCATAAGCTAGCTCTGTGATATTTATAATCTAATGACATTTGTGCACTTTTTGCTGTATAATCATATGTTTAATACAAAACAATAAACTGCACCTCACAGCCTGATTGACTTCTTTGAATCAGTCTCCAGAGCTCTGGACGAGGGTAAGGCGGTCCACACAGCCTATTTGGACCTCACCAAGACCTTTGACACCATCCCCCACTCTGGAATCATATATAAACTTACTAAGCTGGGCATAAATCCCTATGTCACTCGATGGGTTGTCAACTGGCTTACTGACAGAACTCAGACTGTAAAAGTAGCCGACTCCAAATCCAGCTCCAGACAAGTGACAAGTGGAGTACCTCAGGGTTCAGTCCTGGGACCACTCTTGTTTGTCATCTACTTCTCTGAAGTACAGGCCAACACTAAGGGACTCTGGCTAACAAAGTTCGCAGATGACTGAAAACTGGGAGCCATTATTGAATCCCCAAATGATGTGGATATTCTACAAAAGGGCCTTACAGAAACAGATGTTTGGTGCCACAGCCATGGGCTAAAGCTTAATGCCAAGAAATGTATAGTTATCCCCTTTGGGAAAAACCATGTACCCATGAACTACCACATAAGTGGCAGTACACTAAACACCGAAAGTGTGATGAGAGACTTAGGGACACAGGTGAACAGTTGTCTCACCTTCGATAACCACATCGCCACAACAGTCAGGAAATCCTTCTATGTGGCACACCTCATCACTAAGGGCTTTTCATCCAGGAAAAAGGAGGTCATTGTCTCACTGTACTCATCACTCATTAGACCCATTATAGAGTATAACTCCCCTTTTGGTATGTACCTCACAAGACATCTGCAACAGCTGGAAAAGCCGCAGAAATACCTCACTAAAAGAATCACAGGCCTAAAGCAGATGCCATATGCTGACCGTCTAAAAAATCTCCAGCTATACTCTGTGGCATATCGTCTACTCAGAGGCATTCTCTGCTTAACATACAAGGCCATGTCAAACCCTGAGCTGTTGGACATGCTCCACTTAAAGAAATCCCAATCCCTCAGAGCCACACGCTCCAGGGATCTAAACCTTGTCATCATAATGAACAAAACATGCTGGAGGGATAGGTTCCTGACCCAGAGACTCCCCATACTCTGGAATAGACTGCCCATACATGTCAAGCCCTTGGCCCTCTTCAAAAGGAACCTGGGAGATAGGAAATTCACCCCGGAGATCATGTCATTCGTCCTGCTAGACAGGGGTCCAGGGAAGTAAATATTGTGGGAAGAAATAGCCAGGCAATTGTTATGGCTAGGCTTGTATAGACCCTAGGGCCAATAGCCTAGTACCAACCTATGAACCTATGAACATATGTAATAAAATAATGGTGTCCCTCTACATTACTCCCAAACTCCTCATTCAGTTCAGTAAGTTATATGCTACCAGGATGTGTTTGTTTCACTGGCTTATGTTTCAAACTACTGTAAATGTACTGGGCACAGCTCTCAACAAATCAGAGACAAATTCAGAAAAAAAAGACAATCAGAGACACTTTTAAAATATTAGTACTATTAATCCGAGGTATTGACAGAATAAGACAAATGCTAATTACTATATGTTTTCTAAAGTAAAATATGTCTATAACTCTAACTATTGTTATTATTTCTTAAGTGTTATGTACCACCTTTTCTAGAAAAAGTCACCAGTTTTAAAAGGGATTCAGGGGGACAGAGCTAAAATTTGAGTCAAAATCAGGGTTGTCCCAGAAATTCAGGGACAGCTGAGAGATGTGCCGGCACCTAAGATATATATATACTTTTTTTTCAATTAACTCCATGTATGTCTCATTTATGTTTTTAACTTCTCAGCTGAGGATTTCCTTGTAAAGGGAACAACAATGTTCCAGTAGCTTAACCAACTGCCAAAACAAAATTAAATAATAATTTAAAAAATGTAGTGATCCAGACAGAAAAAAAAAACTGCACTCACAGTACTGTCAGCTGGGAAAGGGCTGAGAATCATGGCAGTTGCAACTCAATGTGTGTACATTTTAATACATGGAAGTGCAATATACATAAGTGGATTAAACACAGATCATCGCAAAGTTAAATGCCCACTCCAGAAGTTGGCACCTTTTACTATTCTTTATTTCTTTCAGTGTCCACCTAGCAAATCGGTTTTCCAGGATGCATAGTGATGAATAAATCAGCAGAGTTCAAATAAAACTTTGAAGAATTTAAGTAGAAGATGTTTTGGGCACATTCATTAAGACTAACGGACTGTGAAACACAATTTTTAATTATAATTTTTCTCCTGCTTGTGTACTGTGTTTAAAATTAAATTTTAAAGAACTAGGGATCATCCAAGCTGCAAAGTTTATTCTTTGTAGACCCTTAAAACACAGTGGTTTACTTTCATAAATATTATTATATCTGAAATGAACACCATATGAATTCATGGAAACTCGGAATGATAAAAGATGAAAAAGAGCAAACATAACACAAACTGGCAAGCCAAGGCTAATTGACAGCACACAATACTAGAATCCCTTTTTGAAGCAAATTCTTTCATTCTCATTATGTAGTGCTCTCCTGTACTGTTTTGTGTAACTTGAGAAAAACACTGAAGCCTAAAGGAAGTGGTATAAAGCTTCCATTCGGGAAACCCATATTTATATTCATAATATCAAATAAGAAACACATCTACTGGCACCTTGTAAAGCAATGTAAAATTTTGTATTCGAAAGGCAATAAATCAAACCAAATCCCTTTTTCCCCAGTAAAAAAAATAATTGCTTTAATGAGGCCGACATAAAAAAAAAAAAAAAAAAAAAAACACAGTTTTGAAGTAATTATAGAGCATACAATAAAAACAGCATTTCCTTACAACAACTTTCTTTCCATCGGTGTTAGTCAAAAGACGTTACCTTCTCCTCCTCCTTGTCCATTTATCAGCAACTCTTGTGATGTGTAATATTAACCTTACTCTTTCTTGTCCTTTTTCTGCCAGCTGTCATAATGACTGCAGCTCCTCATTTCCTAGAAAATGTATATTGTGGCATCTAAGAGTACACCATGCTTTTCTATTTCCCCAACCCAAGCTTTTTTCTAACGCTTCCATCTCCTCCTCTCTCCTTCCTGATATTCTCTCCCATATATAGCTCCAGTCCCACCTCAGGGCATCCTACTGTTGCTTCATGTTTGCAATGTAGGTACCGGCCCATGTAACTCTCTGCTTATCTCCATGGCTTTTGGTCTATCACTAAAAATAATGAAACAGTTTAATAATCAGAAATGGCATTGCCTGAAGTTAAACAACTGCCATCTGGTGTCATGAGCAGGTAACTCCATCTCAAGTTTTAAACGGTATGCAGGGAAGAAGGCATAGTAAAGTGATCTAGTTGGGAGGTCTCTACTGAACAAAAGAACGATTGATCATGGCTGTGTAGCAAAACACCTGAAGTATGACAGAATAGGTGGGAAACTTGCAAAAATATTTATTTTTAGAATAACTCAACCATGCTAAATAAAATGTTAGTATGTGAACAGATCCCTGATGTATATCAACAGACTGTAGTGGTGCCATTCCCAAAGGGGAGTCACAACAGACTCAACTTTAGACCCATCAGCCTGACCAGTATGCTATGTAAGTTCATGGAGAGTCATATTGGAGCATATCCAAAATGACTCGGGGACTTACTTTTGTTATATACGGAACAGCACGGATTGCTATGGGGAGAGCTTGGCTTCTGAACTTTGTGGCATTCTCTGACGAGGTA
>NC_056747.1:821031683-821094183 GCF_019279795.1 Protopterus annectens | reverse complement strand
CAAACTGTCTTCAGTTTGCAGTCAAGTTCTATAATTTTGAAAACAACAGACTGGCTTCTCCTAAGTTTTATAGCTAGTGTACACATAAAATGATGGTAAGTGATGTCTCTCTGGTAGTTGATGCAAAGGATTAAGGAACTGTTAACGAGCTGTTTCCTGTGGTCCAGTGGTTTGAATCCCTCAGCCTCCATCTCCTAATTGTGTAACTCTGAGCAAGTCACTTAAGAAGGCAGCATTCCTATCCCATTGTTGACCATCTCCTTCCAGTTTCCGAGTTCCCCTAATCTCGTTCCATAACAGTTTTTTTTTTTTTTTTTTTTGAAGTAGTTTACTCAGACCTCACCAATGTGGATCGTAAATGACTGTCTTTGGTTTTCCTGCCTCTTCTCTCTGACTTTTTAATGCCTACTTCTTTCTTGACTCCTGCTTAGTTGTTCCACAATTTTTTTCATCCACTTATCTCTGAATGTAATTTATAGCTTCTTGACAATCTCAGGTATGACTCTTGGCTGGGTGAACCCCTTCTAACATTTTACTAAGTCAACATCAGTGTTGTCAACATTTAGAGCCTGGGTAGCAAGAGATCTAAAAGGAAGTTACAGACAAGGACCCAGGAGCCATCATTAATGCAGTGGCCAGTCAAGATCCTTAACTATCTGAACTACTTATACAATAGCATCAGCATACCTGGTGCTCTCATCCGCCTACCAAGTGCTAAATGTCACTGCCACCTCCTTAGATAGGTGGCCTGTGAAGCTTCTGGTCTTCATAAGAGGTCTCATAGGTGGCAAAATTCCCTAAACTATCCCCACAAGGTAGGCGGGATGCCCATCAATTACTTTATCCTATCTTACAACTATTCCTACCAAATACCTAAGTCTATTTTCAAACTCAAAGAGGTGGCCTGTCTGTGCACAAGTGCTTTGCAACATGGCCTTTACATATAAGTCTTCCTGAGCCTCCTTCTTCTCCATCATCTGTTGAACTCCAGTCACCAGGACTACATCTGACACAATTTTGTCCACTTTACTCACTTCATGCAGAGCACTGACTTGTATTTTCCTGTTCTACTGTGTATCTGGCATGTGGGCATTATCTATGATTTTACCTCAGAATTTTTTTCAGTTTTCCATTCATGTGATATATTTATGTTTCCATAATCATAGATTGTCTTTGTGTTTATCACTGCATTCTATTGTCAAGCACCTGTTGTTGCTCTTTATTAATGGTCACCTGCCATTCATCACTTTGTTTCTGACAGCGAAGGCTAATTGGTTTATTTTTTAGATTCATGTTGGTTCCTTTAAGCATATCACTTACCTAATGTCCATGTACTCCCCCTTCCCATCTAGATCATAAAATTATTTTCCTTTGTTTACTCAAGGCTGCTTTTCATTGGTTACACAGGCTAAGTGATTCAACTCCATTGGTTCCTTCATCTTATTACTTAACTGACTGGTGTACAAAACTACCCTTTACCCAACTGCCCCATTTTCAAAGTGTTCAGCTTCATTTCACCGTCTACACACACACACACACACACACACACACACACACACACACACACACACACACACACACACACACACAAACACACACACACATACACACACACACACACACACACACACACACACACACACATACACATACACACAGAGCAACTCATCATCAGTGGTTCTCTCGATTATTGACATAATGTGCCAGCTTGGAAATATTTCTTATTTTTGGTTGATCAGTCACTTTCATCAGCTTGACACAGCCCCTTCTCTCTTCATCTACTTTGATTATATCTTCATTTGCCCCATTGCACAATGTGGTTCCTCATAAGTATTTTTGGAATACCTCAGGCTTTGAGTTTTCTGTTATGTTAATTTATACAACTTGCATAATGGCATAATGCTATAAAGCACAATTCTCCTGAATACAAACGATGGGTGTTGTCCTTTTGTCTGAAATATCCACTGTGATGGATGTAAGCTCTCACATTCTTCTCAGTACAGAAGTGTTCAATTTATTTTTCTGAATCATCTTTGTGTTTCCATTCTTGAGCTTATATATTATATTTAACAAAAATAAAGGTTTTCACTCACTGAATCCCAAATAATAAAAGGATGATTTTTCACCCTGAAATCTTCATGAAAGATTTTGTCAAAAAGTCTTTATTGAAAAACATAACATGATTTGAAATATCTCCAAACTGAAGCGAGTTACACAAAATTTCTTCATAATACAAAGATACACATTGGTTTTACAAACAAAAGTATGTCTGGTTATACAGGTTTTATATTGCAGATTAATGAAACAGATGTGTATTTTTTCATAGGATCATAGCATCATAAGAAGTTACTAGGCTATTGGCCCTGAGGTCCTTCTAAGCCTAGACAAGAGTTTAGTCATTATTTAGACAAGTCGGCACCCAAAGGCCCTGTTCAGCAGGGACACAGTTGGAATCCCAGGGGTGTATTTTCTGTTTCCCATCCAGTTATCCAGGATGCACTTAAAAAGAGACAATAAGGTACTCTGCTTGACATGGAGAGGAAGTCTATTCCACAGATGGGGGAGTCTCTGGGACACAAATCTGTCCTGCCAACAGGTTCTATTAATATCCCAGACCAGGTTCAGGTTGCGTGTACTGGTTACTGAGTGGAGCTTGACTTGTGGATATCTAGCAGTTCCATCAAGTGGGGTCTGAGATTGCTTTGTATGCCAGACAGAGATCGCCTCTGAGGAGTCTGTATGAAACTGAGTAGAGGAACAGAGCTTTTAGCCTATCTGTGTAGGGTAGATGATTTAGGCCATGGATTCTGCTGGTGAGGAACCTCTGTGGTCTCTCCAGCTGCTGCATGTGTTTTGTGAGGTACATGCTGAAGGGGGCATTGTACTCAGTAATTGGCCTTATAAAGGAAGAATACAGGGATGTTATGATCCCTTTGTTCCTGGATGAGTTACCCTTACTTATGAGGTGGGCCATGTAGAAAGCTTTCCGTACAATGGAAGCAACATCATGGTCAAAAGTCAGATGCTATCAACCTGGGTGCCCAAATCCCTCACTAGTGATTGCATACTTAGGACATTATTAATGTGATAATATGTGGGGACATCACTCTCCCCAAAGGGGATGACGATGCAGTTTTTGGCATTCAGCTTGAGCCCATGTTTCTGGCACCAGTCATTTGTTTGGATGAGACCCTCTTGGAGAATGTCCACATCACTTGGAGAATTGATGACGGCGGCTAGCTTGTAGTCATCTGCAAACTTGGTGAGCCATAGCCCACTTGTTTTGGCCTGCACCTCAGAGAAGTATATCCTGAATAACAGAGGCCCCAAGACCAACCCCTGGGGTATGCCACTCGTTATGGGTCTACTGCTTCAGGTGGCTTCCCCTATTTTGATTAGGTGGGTTCTATCAGTGAGCCAGTTTGCTATACATCTGGTAACATATGGATTGATGCCTAGTTGAAAGATTTTATCTATTATGCTCAAGTGGGGAATAGTGTTGAAGGCTTTGGTCAGGTCAAGGTATGCGGTGTGCACCATCTTCCCCTCGTCCATGACTTTGGTGACTGTCTCAAAGAAGTCAGCCAAATTTAACAGACATGACCTCCCCTTGACAAAGCCAAACTGTGTGGGGTCAAGTGTTTGGAGGTTGTCAACATCCATGTTAACGAGGTCCATGATAATCCGTTCCATGGCCTTGCAGATCAGGCTAGTTAGGCCGATGGGTCTATAATTTCCCAGATTGGTGGACACTCCACCTTTGTGTAAAGTGATGACAGTGGCTGTCCTCCACTTGGCTGGGACAAAGCCAGTACTCAGGCTTTGGTTGAATAGGGTGCCTAATGGTGCTGCAAGTTCCTGCCTGAGTTCATGTAGGATGCAGCCTGGGATGTTATCAGGTCCCATGGAGGCTGTATTTTTTGCCTTTGAGAGGGCAGTGATGTCCTGCTCCCTAGAGATAAGGGGGGGGGGGCAGGTACTGGGGATGTCCTGATTTAATGATGGGGGGGACAGAGGAGTGAAGTTTTCGCTGAATCTGTCAGCCAGTAGATTGGCTATATCTACAGCATTTGTGTATGTGGTGTCTTTGACCACCAGTTCTGAGCAAATCTGGGTGCTTCCTTTGAGATCGCGGACATATGTGAAGATGGCCTTATGATTGTCTCTAGTAGATGTGGCAAATTTGGATTCGAAGTTTGCTTTGGAGGATTTCACTAGTGCTCTTATTTGCTTGTTCAGGCTAAGGAGAGATTGCTTCCAATTGGGCACCTGCTCCTTCTTGGTCCTGGACAGCAATTTTTTCCTTTTGTTATATAGTTTATTTTTGGTCAATAATTACAAGTATTATGGATGAACAAAGTCTACAGTTTTGCAAGACGGACCACTAGTGTCTGTGATAAAATAAGGAATCTGTTTGATAGCTTTTCAAGGAAGCCTGACAATATTTGTAGTACACTACTGTTGCGTGATACTGCACAAAATATGCAAATTCTGCTTTTACTATTTTTACAGTATTTTGTATCAACAGCATTAGTCTATGAAACCTTAGCAGTTAGATTATAAATACCATGGCAAAAATGTGTGCCTTAATGCTGTGTATAAAAATGCGGCAGTTGTTATTCTGTATTTTATACAGCTTTTATGACCATCATTTGGATATGAAATGTTTGCTAATTTTCATAACAACTTTACAAAACAAACGCTTGCATCCCTGGATGACCTCATGTTACCCAATATGTTTTACAGACATTATTTCCTATCAATCCCTGTTGCATAGGAACCCTACATGAAAGTATCACACTCCATTTTTGTGTTAACACAAGTATGGATAATAATTCACATTTTTTCATAACCTTTTGCAAACATTCTTCAATAAATCGAGCCCTGCACATTGCACAATGATGGCTTCAATGTGCATGTGTGCCAGATCATAACCAGCTTGTAGATGATACTTAATGCATGACCTGCCATTCCTGAGATAGTAGCCCTAATATTCAAAATGTTTTAATATTAATAAGTAATACCTCAAACAGGCAACCACTGATTGCATAAGCCCCCCAACACAGAAAATCAAATGCTACTTTTACATTATTAAAAATAAATATTTCCTTTCATAACTTTACCCGCGGTAGTGGTGCTGCGGTAGCGTTGTTGCCTCACAGCAGGACGTTGTCCCATTCGATTCTCAGCTAGAGCGTCTTCTGTGTGGAGGCATACGTGAATGGGCATGCCTTCGTTGAAAGTTGTGCATCAGGGCTGGTAACTCGGCACGTAAAAATCCACTACCAAACATTAGCGTACCGGAGTTCTGCTGTGGCAACCCCTAAGCCAAAAGACACAACAACAACAACAACATTTCCTTTCATAACTTTCTGTAGACACTTTTCAGCCATTTACATACTACACTGATGATTTCAATGTATATAATTACCAAATCAAGACAACTTTTGTATGCTATCTTCCTCTCTGATACTGAGTCTACTATTCTTGACATATTGCTGTTAATATGAAAACATTGATAACAGTCTTTACTACAAGAAGAAAATAAAGCTGCATGGCTCAGGATGTGTGCATGTTACCTATCTTCTTTTTAATTAATTTTTACTGCCATGCTATGACCGAATGTAAGTACACAGTTATACTCTTACTGCTAGCTACACTAACACATTCCTAAAGCAACTATGACAAAATATGGCATTTTCAATACCTTTTCACAATTTGCAATCACGCAGGACATGTACATTTTTTATTGACACAGAAGTTCATGTCAGCTTGCAGATAACACCTAGCTCCCTAATTCTAAGGCTACTATTTATGAAACATCACCACTAGCCTACAGATAGTGTTAATATTACTAGTATTAATGATTGTAACTTGAAGATTAATCATAGCTATGCAGCTCAGGATGTGTATGTAATCCACTTCCTTTCTGTGTCATTCTTTTCTACCATCTTGTGCACGCATATAAAAATATTTAAACTGTTATTGTCAAGTCCACTAATGAATCATAAAATATAAGCATGAAAATATGCTATATTTTCCATAAGTTTGTACCGATGATCATCAATAACTTATGCAATGTACATGGAATGGAATGGATATCTTACTTGCATCTTTACCAACAAAGATGTACTAAATCTGGTCAGTTTTCAAATGACCCCTTGATTTTTTTTTGCCCCAGCTGCAGTTCTATAGAAATTATAGTTAGCATGCAAATATTGCTAAATATTCATAATTACTAAAAAAATGTACAGCTCAGGATATGTACATCTTAACTCTCTTTCTTTTTCTGTATGGGAATCCCAACTGGATAATGATAAAAGAAAAGGTTTCAGTAATGCACTGCTGTATGCTCACAACAACACTGTATGGCATGGGCCAGCCATGAAGTACAGACAGTACACCATATAGCTATATATTTCCAGATGTTTGCTGTAGTTACTTAAAGTCAGAGTGGTTGTCCACCTGGAATGGTAACAGTAATTGTGATTTACTAGCTCGTGGAAAGAAAAAAAATGGCAAAAATGCATGCTACCTAGGTTCATAGGTAAGTACTAGGCTATCAGCCCTGGGGCCTATATAAGCCTAGCCAAAAAGGTTCCCTGGCTTTCGCCAGCCAAGAAAATTATTTTCCTGTACCCCTGTCGAGCAGTACTGCAGAAGTGATCCCCCGGGTGAATTTTCTATTTCCCATCCAGTCATCAAGATTTTTCTTAAAGAGGGACAATGAGGAGCTTTGCCTGACATGAATGGGTAGTTTATTCCAGAGTATGGGAAGTCTCTGGGACAGGAATCTATCCCTCCAGCATGTTCTGTTTATTGTGGTGACAAGGTTTAGGTCCCTGGAGTGTGTAGTTCGGAGAGATTAGGATTTCTTTAAGTGTAGCATGTCCAAAAGCTCTGGGTTTGACATAGCTTTGTATGCTAGGCAGAGATTGCCTCTGAGTAGGTGATATGTGATGGGGTAGAGCTGGAGTTTTTTGAGACGGTCTGCGTATGGCATCTGATTGAGGCTGGTAATCCTCTTAGTAAGGTATTTATGTGGCCTTTCCGATTGCTGTAGGTGCCTTGTGAGATACATGCCAAACGGGGCATTGTACTCTATAATGGGTCTGATGAGGGATGAGTAGAGAGGAACAATGACCTCCTTTTTTATAGAGGAGAACCCTTTTGTGATGAGTTGTGCCATGTAGAAATTTTCCTGGCTATTGTGGTGGTGCGGTTATCAAAGGAGAGACTACTGTCCACCTATGTCCCAAGGTGTCTTACCACACTTTCACTGCTTAGTGAGCTACTACCTATGTGGTAGTTCATGGATACTGAGTTTTTCCCAAAGGGGATGACAATGCACATCTTGGCCCTTGAGCTTGAGGCCATGACTTTGACACCAAGCATATGTCTCTGTGAGGCCCTTTTGTAGAATGTCTACATCATTATGTGATTCTATTATGGCTCCCAGTTTGCAGTCATCTGCAAACTTTGACAAGGACCTTCTGTGCTGGCCTGCACTTCAGAGAAGTAGATGCCAAACAGAAGAGGACACAGGACCGAACCCTGTAGTACTCCACTCATCACTGGTCTGAAGTTGGACTTGGAGTCGGCTACTTTTACTGTGTGGGTTCTGTCAGTGAGCAGTTGGCTACCAACCTTGTGATATAAGGATTTATGCCCACTTTAGTGAGTTTATCTATAATTCCAGAGTGGGGGATGGTATCAAAAGCCTTGGTGAGGTCAAAATAGGCTGTGTGCACTACCTTGCCCTCATCTATGGCTCTGGTGACTGCTTCAAAGAAGTCAATCAGGTTCAGTAGACATGATCTACCTTTTACAAACCCAAACTGAGTGGGGTCCATGGCTTGGAGGTTACCAATGTCTTTGTTTATAACTTCCAAGATGATACATTCCATGGCCTTGCAGACCAGGCTTGTCAGGCTAATGGGGCAGTAGTTTCCGGGGTTCATGGTCGCAGTTTGTTCTGTAGTTCATGCAGTACGCAGCCTGGGATGTTGTCTGGTCCCATGGATGCTGTGTTCTTGGCTTTGGAGAGTGCAGTCTTTACTTGTTCATCCATGATTACAGGGGGATTTGCATTCTTCCATTATTAAGAAGGGCCCTTTGGAGGGTGAGAAGGAGGTAAAGTTAGCACTGAACCTATCTGCCAGGATGTTGGCAATATCGGTTGATTCTGTATATTTACTGCCATTGTGCTGTAGCTCAAGGAAAATCTGAGTGTTGCCATTGAGATTCTTGACATAGCTGTAGAATGCTTTGTGGTTGTCTTTGGAATCAGTGGCGATTTTATTTTCATGACTGGCTTTGGAGGATTTTATGAGGGATCTCAGCTTCTTGCTGAGGCTGACCAGGGAGTTCCTCCAATCTTGGGATTTTACTCTTTTTTGCAACAGCTTCTTCTTGCAAAGTTTGTTTATGGCAGGGGACCACCAGATTGGCTTCCTTTTTTGGAGGATAGCGTCTTGGTTCTGTTGGGGATGGCACGATCCAAGCACTCGTGTAAAACAATAACAAAGTATGGACCTATTGTCTTTGCCCATAATAACATCCAACGCAAGTAACAGTACACTGATTTATGTGTTTATTTTCTTTTTATTTTATTTAACATTTGTTTACCGGGAAAATCTGACTTGGAATGAAGAAAATTGTCAGCGGAGGCCTGGGGAAAAATGCTTCAGACGTATGTCTTTGTAATGTGAGAGAAAACTGGAGTACGTGGAGAAAACTCACACAAACACAGGAAGGACATGCAGACTCCACACAGAAGGCACTGCAGCTGAGAATCGAACCATGGAACCTATTGCTGTGAGGCCACGATGCTACCGCTGCACCACTGCACCATACGTGTGTTCTGGCTTGTTGGTACTGTACCAGCACAACATCACTTACCAGATGAGGCCACACTGTCCTTTCCTTATTATTTTCACTCCAAGATCTCTTCAACTCTGAGAAACAGCATAAAGTACAAAAACAATAAAAACAAAATTATTTCTCATTCTCTGAATTATTGCTACCTCAGAGAAAAAAATAATATAACAAATACCAGGAGAATCATATTGCTAGTAGTACCGGTCAAATGTAAATGAGATAATACACATTCATTGATCTGTGTTTGAGCCAAGAAAAACTAAGCAAACAGACATTGAATAGCTGATGGAAACCTTTATTCAGTAATAACAGATAAGTGATGAAACTAGTATTCATGGTGCTGCACTAAGGGAGGAAAATCTGAACTTGGGGATATTCACAGGATTACATACAAAAGTAGCCAACATGCAACTCAGACAGTTTTCTCCCAAGTAAGAAAAGAGCATTGAGGGTAGAAACAAAGATTACAAATTCATCCCCAGTGAAACAGTAGGCCCACAGCATAATTCTCTGGTAGCCACAATCAGCTGTAAGCAATAGTCAGAGAAAACTCTACCATCAACAGAAACTAGGCTGAAGACCTTGAAGATGACTGGTGTGAAAGCACAGTACTTCAAAGAAATATTCATGGCTCTAGCACCACAGCAAGTAGAGGAAATAGGTGCAGTCGAAGAAAAATGGCAGCACCTCAAAACAGCATGTATGAAGACTACAGAACAAATATGCGTGTGAGCCAAGTACGAAAATAAGGTACACAAGGAAAGCTGATGGTGGGATGCAGAAGTCCAGGGAGTTATCAAAAGAAAGAAAAGGCAGATCATGTCTCCTAAACCTGATTGACTTCTTTGAAGCAGTCACCAAAGCCATAGATGAGGGTAAAATGGTTCACACAGCTTATCTAGATCTCGCCAGGGCTTTCAACACCATCCCCACACTTTGGAATTATAGATAAGCTCGCCAAACTAGGTATAAATCCCTATGTCACAAGATGGGTTGCCAACTGGCTCATGGACAGAACCCACACTGTGAAAGTAGCGGATTCCAAATCAGACTTCAGAACAGTGACAAGTGGAGTACCACAGGGTTCAGTCCTGGGTCCTCTCCTGTTTGGTATCTATTTCTCTGAAGTGCAGGCTAACACAGAAGGTCTTTGGCTAACAAAGTTTGCAGATGACTGCAAACTAGGAGCCATAATCGAAACTCCTAACAATGTGGGCAAACTACAAAAGGGCCTCATTGAGACAGATACCTAGTGTCAAATCCATGGCCTGAAGCTCAATGCCAAAAAGTGTATTGTCATCCCCTTTGGTAAAAACTCTGTACCCATAAACTACCAAATAGCTGGTAGTCTACTTAATGCCAAAAATGTGATGAGACCTTGGGACACAGGTGGACAGTAGTCTCTCCTTTGATAATCACATTGCTACAGTGGTCAGGAAATCCTTCTATGTGGCTCATCTCATCACAAAAGGATTCTCATCCAGAAAAAAAGAGGTCATTGTCTCCCTCTACTCATCACTCATTAGACCCATTATAAAGTACAATGCCCCTTTTTGGTATGTACCTCACAAGACATCTACAACAACTGGAAAGACCACAGAAATACCTCACAAAGAGGATTACTGGCCTCAAACAGATGCCCTACGCAGACCGTCTCAAAAAACTACAGCTTTACTCCATCGCATATCGCCTACTCAGGGGCGATCTCTGCCTAACATACAAAGCTATGTCAAACCCAGAGCTGTTGGACATGCTCCACTTAAAGAAATCCCAATCCCTCCGAGCTACACGCTCTAGGGACCTAAACCTTGCCACCACAATAAACAGAACATGTTGGAGGTATAGATTCCTGTCCCAGAGACTTCCCATACTCTGGAACAGACTACCTATCTATGTCAAACAGAGCTCCTCATTAGCACTCTTCAAGAAAAATCTTGATGATTGCATGGGAAATGGGAAATTCACCCCACAGATCACTTCTGTGGCTCTGCTCGACAGGGGCACAGGAAAATAATTTTCTTGGGTGTCGAAAGCCAGGGTACATTTTTTGGCTAGGCTTATATAGGCCCTAGGCCCAATAGCCTAGTACCTACCTATGAACCTATGAACCTATGTTCAGGAAAAGGTTGGTGAGAGAAAAGACAGTGGAGGTTAAGAAGGAATACCGGCTGAGTAACAAAGACGTTAAGAGAGCAGTCACAGTATCAAAGAAAAAGGCATCAGAGGTACTGTACCAGCTTCTGGAAAGTGACTTGATAGATGGTACAAAGATACTCTATCAGGTAGCAAGTCAAAGACAGAAAGATAAATAAGACAGTTATCATAAGGAAAGGTAGAAACAACCTGCTCACCAGCCCACAGGACATCAAAGGCAGATGGAAGGAGCACTTCCAACAGCTTCTGAATTAAGAAACCTCCACAGAAGCTGCACTTCCCCATACACAGCCTGCAATGAAATAAGAAAAAACACCTTGGAAGAAGTAACAGCAGCACTAAGTAAACAAAGTCAGGGAAAGCAGCAGGCTTAGATATGCTCACAGCAGATATGATCAAGATATTGGGTAGTCAGGGAGAAATGGATCCTGAGGGTACAGCATGGAGACAAATGTCTATCCCAACTGGCCAGACAATAAGCATTTCAGTGCCAGTGTAAAGAACAAAGGGGACATTCAGAACCGTGAAACAGAGTTTGAAACTCATATCACACTGAATGAAGGTGCTGGAGAGGGTGGCTGATAAATGAAGTTGTAGAATGTAAGATGACTTATGAGCAGTCTGGATTCAGATCAGAATGTGGCACAACTGACTTGATGTTTGCAATGAGACAGATAGCGGAGAAGAAGATAAAGATGAGGAAAGAGTCCAAATGGGCATCCCTAGACTTGGAGAAAGCATAAGATAAGGTCATAAGAAAGCTGATTTGGACAGTCCTGCAATGGTTAAAAATCTCAGAATCGTCAATAGAATTAGTGCAGGCCATATACATGGACTCAATGACACAAGTACTAACAGTATCCAGACTATCAAAAGGATTCCCAGTAGGAGTGGGTGAGCATCAGGGTTCACCTCTAAGCCCACTGCTATTAACATTTGTGCTGAACTACATTAGCAAAAAGATCAGAAGGGAACAGATCAACAAAGCTGCTGTTTGCAGATGAAGTGGCATTGCAAGCAGACTCTGAACAGGAACTTCAGCAAATGACAGGTGAATGAAATGCAAAACTGAAGGTATATGGGAATGAAAATGAGTACAGACAACTGTTGCAGCAGCAAATAAGGGAAATCAGAAGTAGTAGCTGAAAATTAAAATGAAGGGAAAACAATGGAACAGGTTAACAGCTCCAAGTATCGGGGGGGGGGGAGTAGTTGAGGAGAAGGGAAGTCTGAATAAGGAGAACAAAGATAAAATCAGAGATGGTGTCTTCCTTCCCCTTTATTATTTGTATTATATTTAGAGCCATTAGCAAAGAAAATGAGGGACTGTCAAATTCAAGGATATAACTGGTATGGCAATCAAGAAAAGTTTACTGTATTTGTAGATAATATTATTTTGCACTTAGTAAATTTAGAAAAGAGTGTTTCAATGTTGTGGAACATTTTCAGACATTTTTACATTTTATCAGGATATAAAATAAATGAGGATAAAACAAAGGCTATAGCAGTAAACTATGTAACCATGCATAAATTGGTTCAGCAATACCCATATTTATGACAAGATGAAGTATTTAGATGTATGGATCAAAGAGGATCCTGTTATGGCAGCTAAGGATATGTGAGAAGAGTGTAAACAAATGATTTACTAAAACTGAGAAGATGGAAACTCTTGAATATGGATATGGATAGTAAGATACAGACAGTGAAAATGTTTCTTGTCCATTTAGTTTTATATAATGCTCAGGCATATTTTTTTCAACCAGAGGAGAAGTTGTAAAGCATAATTAATAAAGAGTTGAACAAATTTATTTGGGAGGGGAAGAAGTCAACTATTAAGTGGATAAGTTAATGTTTCCTGTAGAACAAAATGGTTTAGGAGTGCGCAATTTGAAGTGATATTTTAGAAATGAACAGTTAAGGCTCAGATACAAAACACAAGCAGATGGTTATAACTCAAACTAGAAAAGGATGTATGAAACAGGATGAAGTTTGAGAAGTAAGAAGAGTGTAGAATTTTACATGCAGGTCTTCAATTAGAATAACAACAACCATGCAGAATATTACATTCTTAAAGAAGAAAGTATTCTTAGAACTAAGCCAACATGGGAATGGAGAAAGGAAATGTTACCAATAGGGATGACTGCAAGTAAAGATACAGAAAGAAGGCCAAAGAAGGAAGGAATTTACTGAGCAAAATTAGCAAAGGAATCAAGGTTTTGAAAGCAAATAACTAGACAGGGAAAGGTAACAGTGTGGGATGAGGCTAAGCAGAAGTTTGGGTTGCAGGATGGGGACTGCCTTCCCTGACAGAGAATGAATAGAGTATAGACAAACAGGGAGGGATAGGGGATTGTTTACTGCAAAACCAGCTCTGACAGAATTTTTAGATAAGTCTAGAACAGACTTTTGTATTAAAAATGGATAATTAGCATGACATCTAAAATACTGCATAAGTATAAGAATCAATCATACATAGTTAAAAAAAGATGGGGAAGAGAGAATAGAAAGGATATATACAAAGGGATGATAGGATGACATATGTACAGCTTTCAAGTTATGCAACAAAGTCCAGAAGGTTTAGGATTTTTACTTGGAAGTATTTGCATATGTATTTTTATAACCCAAGCAGAAATAAGAGAATTTTTTTTTTAGGAAGACAACAAATGCTGGAATTGTAATGGGTAAACGAGTGGTAACTGGGATCATGTGTTCTGGGAATGGAACAAGTTGGCAGATTAAGAATTCCCTGCAGATTACACTATCATAAAAGTGTGGGGAGGGGGACAAAAAGGTTGTAACAAAGGAAACAATTCTTTTGAGACTGGATATAGGATCTGAATTGCAGCCTAGTAAGGTCATTTATTCTCAAAAAAGCAATTATCAGAAAATGGAAATCAAAATCTAAATCAGCTGTAACTGAAGTTCTGAACATTGTAAAGGAGATAAAAGAACTGGAGTTAGGATTTTTAGAAAAGGAAGAGAGAAAATGACAGAAATAAATCAAATTTGTGGGAACAATACATGCAGAATAATGTTCAGGAGGAGGAGGAGTGAATTTTAAAGGAAGACAAACATTGAACAATTTATGTAATGCAGGAGTCAACGAAAATTGATAAAAAGAAAGCAAGTATGTATACTGCATGAAAATAACAAAGGGAATATTATTTTGGTATGCTTTCTGTTACTCTAGATTCACCTACAGTATGTCACTAGAATTGTCATGTTTAATAAAGATGTTAAAAAAATAGACTCAGAGGTGCTGCAGCCAAGTGTCACAAAGTGTTAGGGGTAGCATGTGACAAAAGAATGCCAAAGAAGCTGAAAAGTACAGAAACCCGGACAGTGAAGGCAGAGCAACTCAGGAAGCTTGAGGTAATAGAGAGGAAGTATTTGAGTTGGCAGGTTGCATATTGCAAAACAGACAAACAAATGATGGCATCAGAGCTAAAGTCAAAGTAGCTCCAACTGTAGATAAGATCAAAGAATATTTTTTATTTTATTTTATTTACTGACATTTGTTTACCAGGAAAGTCCAACTCGGTCAGTTAACCCATTTTCACTGGAGACCCAAGGAGAGAAATCCAGAAAAAATAGCAATTAAGCAAATTGACAAGAATCAAGTATTTAAACAATAAAAAAAAAGAAAAATCAGAATAAACAATTTGCAGAGAAGGAAAAAGTAAGAGTTGTAAATTCAAATACTGGTCAAAATGGAATTATATACAATTATATACACAGCTATTTTGTTAGGACAGGTATAAGTTTAAAGTTATGATACACAACAGGCTGTGCATACATATTTAGTATGACGTATATGAGCGGGTAGGAAGGATAAATTATAGGATGAACATTTATTAGAGTAAAGAAGGATGTAGAGGAAGGCATGTTCAGCCAGGAGAGAGCAGAAGGTGCTCTTTTAGAAGGTGTTTAAAGATAGAAAGGCTTGGTATAGATCTAATAGACTGAAGAATGGAAATTCATGCTTTGGCCACTGAGCAGGAGTATTTACTATTTCCAGTTGATTTTTGTGGTTTATAGATGGTAAGGAATTGTTTATCATATGAACAGAGAGGTATATTTTGGTGGTATGTAGGCAAGATAGAGCTAATGTAGGTCAGGTACCAAGTTATGAATGATAGGTAACAAGTTGTAGAAAGACTAAATGTTGAAGTAATTTGAGCCTGTTGAATGGTTTGAGGGCTAAACAGCGATGTATATGATATTGTTCAGTAGCAACAAATTGTACAACATTGTTACAACATGCTTTCGGTTTAGCTTTAACTAAAAACCTGAAGGTTGGTAGGGAAAGGGGACCATATAAGAGTGAGGGTAGCAGGTACGTAATAACAATGGTGGCTTTTGTGGAGTTATTTAGAACATGTCTGTGTCTATATAGTATCCTGAATTTATGGTGATTTTTTTTTATATTGTTTTGAACATGGAATTCCAGCTTAAGGTTGTTGTCAATTGTCACTGCAAACAGTTTTGTGTGGCAGACTACCTCTAGCTCTCTATTGCTACTTTTGTCTTTTAAATAATCTTTGATCTTTGGGGAAGAATAAAAGTAGAGCAAAATAAAAAAATCCAGCTAAGGCTGGATTACAGAACCATGTTCTATTTTTATAGAAAATAAGTTGAGACATGTGTTAAATGAACAGGAACAGGTATTAAAAGATACACTGCAGTTTTTAGAGAACTTATGTGAACACACCAAAGATATGTGCTTTGAAGGACAATCTTTATTGGTCAGCTTGGATGTAGTGTCTCTATTTAGATGTATTCCCCATGATGTAGGGATTAATATGGTAAAAGAGTTTCTAATAGCTAAGATTGAGTATGATTTGATAACTATTGATTTGGGGTGTCTGTTTTTAGAAACAGTTTTAGAAAACAATGTCTTTATGTATAGTGAACAGCTGTTTTTACAAAAGATTGGCGTAGCTATGGGCACTAGTTGTGCCAATAGCTACACCAATACAATTATGGCCCAGTGGGAAGATAGATTTGTTTTCAAGTCTGTTTTTGCTCATTCTATAAAATTTTATAGGAGGTTTGTAGATGACTTCTTTCTGGTTTGGGATGGTACTGGTCAGCAGTTAACTGAATTTGTAGATTTTCTACGGGATACTATGCCTTTTTTGTCTTTTACATATAAGTCATCTGTGAAAGAAATGGAATTTTTGGATGTTAAGATCCTAGTGAATGCTTCTTCCAAACTGACTACTACTTTATATAGGAAAGAATGTAGGAAGAACACGCTCCTACAACAAAATAGCATGCATCCAGGCCATATATTTAAGAACATAGGTAAAGGATAAGGCTTGCGACTTTCGAGGTTAAACAACGAAGATGACTTGTTTGAGTGAGACATAGATAGTCTCAGGCTCGAGTTAAATGATAGAGGTTATAGGAAGAAGGAGGTAGAGGATGCACTACATTATACTGTGAGACATAGAAAGGACAGAGGTCGACCTTATTATTCCCATGGACCATTAGTGGTGAACAACACTAATAATGATTTGATTTCAGCTGGAAGAACAGTACCCATGTCTATTTATTATACTAGTGATGTTAATAATGTTATACAGATAGTTAGAAATAATTAGTCTGTTCTACATTTGGATGAGCAAATCCGAACTATTGTTGGTGAACATCCAAGATTTACTTTTAAGAATAAAAAATCTTTAAAAAGGCAATGGTGTTACACAAAATACATACAAATGGGAGATGTCTAAGCAGAGACACTTGGGATACGTAGCTGTTCTAGGTGTAATTTTTGTATGTATATTGATCCATCTATAGATTTTATTCACCCAGTTACAAAGAAGAAATATATGTTCAATGTGACTGCTGATTGTCGCAGCAGGAATTTGATCTATTTGGCCAAGTGCAGGGCATGTAGTTGTTTTTACATTGGTAAAACCAACAGATCCCTCATGGAGAGAATGAGGGAGCATTTGTATTGTATACATAATTTGGATGAATAGAACGCCTTGGCCAAACATTGTATAGAATATGGTAGTAAACACATATTTGGTTTTAGATTTATTGAGATAGTAAATTATGATAAACGTGTTGGTGATTTCAGAAACTACACTAGCCGTGAACTATCATGGATCATAACTATGCAGGCAGATAGATTTCCAGGTATTAATGGGAGGACTTCCATTAAACCTATTTTAAAAGCTAGAGGTCTGTTTAATGAATTGTAATTATTTTATTGAATGGACATTTTAACTGGATGATTTGAAATGCTAGTTGATATTGTTTTTGCTATTTCTTTCATTGGATTTGTGCAGTACATGGTCTGATGAAGCACACTGATTGCGTGAAAGCGCTTACCTTTTTTATTAAAACTGTGTTATTTTATGTCGTTAACATGTTTTAGTGCTGTTTTATTTTGCTCTACATTATGTTTTGGTTGATCAGCACCATTCATTCCCAGAGGACTGTTTGTTCTTTACATGAAGAATAAAAGTAGCAAAGTTTGTTGGGATATTGAGCAACAGTTGAACATTATGGAGCCGGTTTTCTACAATGGTGAAGGCTTCTTGAGTAATATGGAGAAGATGTGTCAGGTTACTGGATGAGCATAGTAGTGTGGAATCATCAGTTGATTGCATAATGATGCTTGTCCAGAGGAGATATGAAGATAATTCATAAAGATGTTGAAAAGAAGTAGTCCAAGAACTGAGTCTTGGGGTATGCCAGTCATGAAGAGAAATTAGGGAGATAATGCATGATGCCATTTTACATATTGTAGCCTTTCAGACAGATAGTTTTTAAACCAATGCAGTGAAGAAAGTGATAGACCAAGATGGGACAATTCTTACAGGAGTTTACTAGGAAAACTGGTATTGAATGCTTTGGACAGATCAAGAAATATGGAACAGACAAGTTTACCAGAAACCCTACATTTGTTTATAGTTTCCATGAAGGACAGAAGAATAGCTCTGTGGGCTGGATGGAATCCATACTGTGCACAGGTTAAGAGGTCTTCTTTTAGGAGGTAGTGGAGATGTTGTTTGTGTATAGATTTTTCTAAGATTTTTGACAGTGACGACAAAATTGCATTGAGTCAAGAATTAGATACTTCTGTTAAGGTTCCACATTTGTGAAGTGGGATTATATATGATTTTTTTCAGATGGATGGTATGTAGAATTCAACTACAAATCTATTAATTACAATATTTACTGTTGCCATTTTGAGGTATTTGGACAGGAGGTTGCCAGCTGGTATAGAGCAGGGTTTAAGCATATGTACGTAGAAGTTTTTTTGTGGTGCATGTTGGTACAGGCATATGGACAAAATGACTAATGTTAGTACATTAGGACATGTTTAGAAAAGCAGAAGATAATCTGGTGATGAAGATTTGAAAGAAACAGGAAGAAGGCAAGAGGAAACGAGTACGTCCTACAAAAGGATGGCTGGATTGCATGAGAAAAGACCTGTGACAATCAGGCATGACTACTGAAGAAGATAAGACAGTGGAACTGAATCAACAGAGGTTGGGAGAGTTAATGTGACACTCTAACCCCATGTAGAAAATACAAAAAAGGGAATTGATTATAACGATGAGACTAGCATAGCTTTCTTGAAGGTCTCCTGTAATGTCTGTGCTATACCACATACTGCAATGTAGATATTTCTACTGGCTGTACTGACTACATCTAAATGGATTACATAGATTATTCTTGAATCAGCAAGTTGCATATTAGTGAGATTATCTTTATTGTGCAACCAATAATGCTGAAAAGGGTAGACATTACATGAAAATAACAGGCCCCCCAGAGGTTTTATGAGGCCCTAATATCACAGGATGTGAATCTCCCTATCCACAGGAAGTCCATTATTTCCCTATAATGTTCATCCTGGACAGCATTATTATACTTAGAAAATGGCATCTGAGTTTGTATTTCTTGACATTGTGTTGTTTTGTGTGTGTGTGTGTGTGTGTGTGTGTGTGTGTGTGTGTGTGTGTGTGTGTGTGTGTGTGTGTGTGTGTGTGTGTGCATGTGCGTGCATGTGTGAGTGCATGTGTGTTGTTTTGTACATTTTTGCATGTTTTTATAAAAAAAAATCCCTATTATGCATTGTGGTAAGAATTGTGATGTCAATGATTAAAATTTTTCTTTAACTGTAATTTTATTAAGTGATAATAAATGAAGAACAAAGATAGCACATAACAATAGAACTTAAATAAGAACAAGCTTTTGTATAAAGTTGCTTTTTTAAGTAAATTTAAAAACTCCACATACAACTCTCTCTCTCTCTCTGTATATGTAAGTATGTATATATATATATATATATATATATATATATATATATATATATATATATATATATATATATAAAGACTATAATGCAATTAAACTTAATTGATAAATCAAGGATGTAATCACCTTTGTTTCAAAATAGGTTTAAAGGAGCAATAGCCATTTATGTCTGGTTCATTTGTAGTATTTAATCTAGTTATCCATTCAGACTTATGTACCTCAGTCACATTTATAATATCACCTCTCCCAACACCCTCAAGAATAAAATGTATTACTAAAAATTCAAAACAGTCCATTTGTAAGACATGTTTAGCTAAAGAATTCAAAGTGTTACATTTCTTGATATCATATAAATGCTGTGCAATTCTATCATGTAACATCCTAATCGTCTTACCAATATAAAATGATGTACAAATTGTACATTTAGCCAAATAAACTAAATTAGTATTATTACAATTAGCATAGTGTTATAAATCATGGGCCAGATTCAATAACACCTACACTAACTGTACATGATGTGTATTCAAGAACATCCCTACCACATTGTTTGTGCTTTCTAGTCATTCAGAAAAATTATACTAAGTATACATGTAGTCTACACTTTGTGGTAACCTTTATGAATCTCCCTTAGTATTTAAAAACAGTAGGAAAACTAAATTTAGGAGGAAGAAGGTGTGAGTTATGTTTCTGCTGTCTGCTCACTCAGAACAGTGTACACTTAGTGGAGGCATTAATGAATCCCAGTGCATATCTATATTTCATAACTTATTTATTTATTTATTTATTTTATTTATTTTACATTTGTTGACTGAGCTAGTCTAGCTGGATACATGTCCCTTTTCAGTAGAGGCCCAGGGAGATAAGCACCAAGCAAAGTAAAATTACAGAAAACAATAGTTAAAAAATACAATACTTCAGAAAAAATTACAATACTTAAAACGTTTCTAAATTGTTATACATAGGAGAATTAACAATATTTGGAAAGAAAAAAAAAATAAAAAATATGTTTAAGACTAGTAGTATAGAGTCAATGCATAGTTTAAGATACACACAGGTACAGGTAAACTCAAGGGTTAATGTTATCATTTATAAGACAAAAAGGAGAAAAAGAAGGTTGTAGAGGAAAAAAAACAGCACTGGCTAGTATACAGATGGCTTCTATAGAATCTTGTTGCCGAGATGACATAGCACAGAAGGAAGGGGTATAGTAAGAAGAGAAAAATAGGAGGAAGAAGTAAGGTTCAGTCTGGTTTAGAACAGGGACAAAGCCAGAGGGATTTCTGATGTTCTTTGAGGTGTTTCTTGAAAAGAGACGTAGATGAGAGAGATGTGAGTGTCATAGGAAGCTTGTTCCAGATTTTGCCCACAACGTTAGTAAAAAGTGACTCCCCAGCTTTATTATTAGATTTAATACTGGAAATTAGTAACTTATTTGCAGAGCGAAGTGTTGCAAGATTTTTATATGGGGAGATCGGGTTAGTGAGGATTGGGGTATTATTTGGGTGATAAAGAATTTTTTGTATGATCACCAGTTGATTATACAGTAGATGGTTTTGTAGTTCTGACCATCCGAGTTGTTTAAGGTTGTGACAGTGGTGGGTTCTAAAAGGGTTGCCTGTGGCAAATCTGGCTATGTTGTTATAGCTAGTTTCAAGTTTGTTTAGATTGTGTTTTGATAGATTGATGTATATAGCAGAAGCATAGAATAGGGTAGAAATGAGGTGAGTCTGGGCAATAGAGGTTCTAGCTAGTGGTGTGAGGTAGGGTTTGATTCTATACAGGGAGCCTAGTTTTTTATTAACAGTTTGGATGGTATTATTGATATGGTCATCATAGCTGAGTTTATTATCTATGGTAATGCCCAGGAGACGTGTGGTAGTTTCAGGGGAAATAGTAGTTCCATTGTTAGAGGTAATTGTAAAGTGGATTTCTGGTGACTTTTGTGTGGGAGCGAAAAGCAGCAATTTTGTTTTTTTGGGATTTAGGAGGAGGCAATGGTGGGTAAACCACTTTTCAACAGTGCTAAATACTTTTTGAGTCATGGTCTGAAGAGAGGTTGATGACTTTGCAGTACTGATTAAAGTACTGTCATCAGCGTATTGTATGCAGGTGGCTTTAGGAAAAACAGTGCTGAGATCATTAATAAAAATGGAAAACAGAAGAGGGCCTAGGATAGAGCCTTGAGGACTCCAATGTTTATGGGTAGAGGTGTGGAGAGATTATTGTCCCAGAGTACTGCTTGTTGTCTATTTTCTAGATAGGATATAAACCAACGTATTGCTAGTGGGTCAAGAGATTGGGCTTTTAGCACACTGATCAGTAAGTCGTGATTCACCATATCAAAGGCTTTTGATAAGTGAATGAATATTGCAGAAGATAGGGAGTTATTATTACGATTCCTGTTTATACAGTCAGTAAAAGTTAGCAGGGCGGTAGTTGTGCTAAGAAAGGGCCTAAAGCCGTGCTGGCAGTTGGCTAGTAAATTATTATGGAGCAGATGTTGAAGTAGTTGGTGGTGAATACATTTTTCCATTATTTTGACCAGTGGGGAGAGTAATGCAATTGGTCAGAAATTAGAGATATCAGTGGATTTGCCTCCTTTATGTAAGGGGATAATGTGGGAGACTTTCCATATGGATGGGATGTTACCTTCTATGATTGTTCAGTTTATAAGGATGGATATGGGGTATGCAATGACTTTGGCTGCTATTTGGAGGTATTCAGCTGGCAGGTGGCCAGCAGAAGGGGTACAAGATTTGAGTTTTTGAAGGAGTTTGCAGATAAAGGATGTTGGTATGGGTTGTATATGGAAGGAGGGCACTGAACTGTTTGTATTTTGGAAAGTGCTGGGGGAAATGGGAGGTAGTGTCTTTGCAAGAGTTTGAATTATTTCCATGAAGTAATTGTTGAAGGCATCAGCTATTTGCAAAAGATTATTGTGGGGAATTGATGGGGATGGAGTTTTGGTATGTCCTGGTTGGAGAAGTTTATTAATGCCTGACCAGAACTTTTGAGGGTTTTTTGGGTGAGATTGATGAAGGTGAAAATAAAAGTTTTTTTTGTCTAGGAAAATTTCTTTTTTTGGTAGCATTTCTTAGCTGTTTAAAGAATAGGTGGTCTGCAGAGCTCTTAGTGGCTCTCCATTTGGCCCATAATTTTGTTCCTTAGGAATATTTTTTCCCTGGTTTGTTTTGTGAGCTATGGGGCTGCTTTGGTCCTAACTCGGGAAGAGCGAGGGGGGGCATGGAGATCTAGGATTTGTAGGAATTTAGTACTAAAGTGGGAAACAGCTTCATCTAGTTTGAGTTGTTTCAGTGGTGACCAGTTGCAGGCCTTTAGTTCACTTTGAAAGCTCTCTACTTGAAAGTGTTTCTTTGATCGATAGGATATAAAAGTGTTATTTTTAGGACTATGAGCCTTTTGCTTTGTTATATAGGTTAGAACATGGTCGCTAATGTCATCTGGTAGTGTTCCTGTTGTATAGGTTTCAGGATGACTATTTATAAGGATCCAGTCAAGGATGGTTTCTTTATTATTAGGTTTGTGGATTCTTGTGGGGGTGTTTATTATTTGAGAGAAGCCATAAAGATTAATATGGGTGTTAGGATTTGGGGAGCTACAAGTAGTCCAGTCGATGTTAAAATCACCAAGTACAATTGTTTCTTGAAAGTAAAAGGGTGGAAAGGCTACTAAGAATGTTTTCCAGAGTGTTAATATTGTTTCCTGGAGGAATGTAGGTACAAATTATATAAATAGATTTAGATTTATTAAGCTGGAGTTTGGTGGTAAGGGTTTCTGCATTGTTATTAGAGGGTGGTAACACATTATAGGATGAGAGTAGAAGTTCAGATTTATACAAGATAGCTACACCCCCACCCTTCTTGGAAGTGCGATCACATCTAAGGATGTTATATCCAGGTGGGGTTATTTCTAGGTCATGAGTAGAGGGTTTCAACCAAGTTTCTGTAAGGCAAAGGATATCAAATGCATGTACTTGTAAAAGAGCGTGCAATAGACTGAGTTTGTTGTTAATGCTACGGATATTAAGTTGAGCTATTCTGAGAGAGTTAACTAATTGTATAGAGGTAGAAACACCATTAGATGTTTGTTTTTGTGGGTTATTGTAGATATGTGGAATTGGGCCAGGATTAGGATGGATATCTCCATCTAATAGAAGCTGAGTGGGATGTTTTAGTAAAGTCTTTATGCTTTTAAAGTACTTGGGTAAGCTTGTCTTACTATAGAAGTAAGTGACATGGGAAGATCTATGAAATCTAGGGAGTAGGTAAACTGAAGTAGAGGTTATGTTGCTATGAGAGAGGGAGCTTGGGTTTGTGATTGGTAGAGTTTGTTGGTGGGGAGATGTTCGTAGAAGGTTAGAGCATAGGGTGATGCTAGGAAAATTAATGAAGAAGTAATAAGAAGATATGTTTTCAGGTTAGAGTTCTGTAAGTAGATCATTTTAGATAACAGGGTTGTGAGGCTATGTAAAATGTTAGATCAAGTAAAAATATGAGATATGGTATGGTAGAAAAGATAAGGGGTGGCTGTAGGGGGAGGTAGCAGAGAAGATAGAGGTAGAGTAGAGGGTTAATTGTCTTCTTGCAGTAGGGAGGAGAAGATTAAGGAGAGAGTTGGTAATGGGAGGGGTAGATAATTGGTAGTGTGAGATGATACGCTAAGTAGTACAGTGGATGTGGCTAAGGATGTGTAAGTTTAACAGCACTGGGGGTGGGTGGGAATTGGGGGTAGGGTAGGGGAGTGGAGTGAGCCCGTAGGGCGAACGGAGCGGGCCAGAGCAAGTAGTGGAGGATTCAGCAGAGACAATCAGTTAGCACCAGAACCCCAGAGAGAGACAGTGGAGCAGGTAAGTAGCTGCTAGGAGAGCAGGTAAGGCGTAGGAGAGAGGATAGTAAGGAGGGGAAACTAGAAAGAATTAAGTCTATAGTTGGTTGCCATAACTTGGCATATAAAACAACATGCTCTATTGATGTAACTACAATAGTTACAATTCATGGAGGTAAACATTCCTTTTAATAGCTGCAGAGCCATCTCCCTGATTACACAAGTAGTCAAAGTAAATAATTTATAACATAATTGTTGCTTCAAGTTTCATTTGCTCTTAAAAACTATTCTAGAAGTCATGCCAACAATCTGTCTGATGTCAGGTGATGTTATTAAAATAGGCCAGTTTTCCTTGATAATATCAATAATAGATTTAATATTGCTTGAATAAGTCATAACAAAGGGAAGGAAAACATTCTCATTTGCCACTATATCTAATGGAGATATACCATTAGTCCAATAAGAAGATATAGTATCACTATGGTGCTGTTTACAAGCACAAAGTACATTATAGATTTCTTTTTTTATTATATCATTGTGCTAAAAAGTTCCTAGACATATATTTGGTTTCAGTTTCAAAAAAAGAATACTCAGATGTAAACATAGATAACTTGCTGAACTGTGCATTCAAAATATTCTTGAAAATATAGTTAGGATACATACTATTCCATTGCAAATAATATTTTTTCTTGATTTCTTTGTTATATATTTGAATAGCAAGATCTTCCATTTCATCCCAATATAATATAACATCAATTAATTTTGGCGCCCATATAGGTATATAAGGGCATGTATTATGTGCTTCTTGGTTCTGATGAAATTTGCTGTTAAGCAGATGAAAGCGCTCAACCGTGTACACTTCTAATTGTGTGGAAAGTTTTAGCTCCGTGTGTGGAGTTGTTATCGCAATAAAGCTGTTGGAGTTATTTGGAGTTGTGCTTATCTTCTGGTATCCAGCCATTTCGTGGTTTTCACAGTACAGTTTGATTCTTATTTGTTCTCAGTTGTTTCCGTGATGGCTGAAGTGCAAGAGGGTTCGCCTGCTCCTACTGACCGAGAGGAGCTTTCTTCCTTAAGGGCGGAGGTCACGTCATTAAAAGCAGACGTCGGGAAGCTGTTGGACTTGGTAAGCAAGCTCTCTTTGCTTACAAAATCTGGTAAAGAACAAGCAACAAGTGTTCGCAAAGTACCGGACATATCTGCAGCCAGCAACGGATTGGAGGATTTTGCTGAGGTGAATGACCGGCAAACGCGTAAAAGGAGAATTACCTTAAATTCTCAAAGTACTAGCTTATCGGACATACCTAATGCCCAACCCCACCAGACCAACGGTTTATATGTTGAAGGGGAGTTGCACAAGCAGTCGCAAAGACTGAATTTAAATGAAAAGGGCGATGAGGACTATCATTTGAATATCTCTGTAGATGCGGAGTGCACATTTGATTTCAGTTTATTCCATTTAATGGATGAATCGCATAGATTGGGGGCTAGACCCAAACAAAAAGAAGCGGTGAAAACTTATTCTTCTGTGGCTCAGCGGCCAGAGTCACATAAAGGTACTGTTAAATACACAAAAACTAGATCTAGTCCTAAAGTCTCACAAAATGTACACAACAAGAAAAAATGTTATAATGCTTCTAACAACAAATGTTTTCAACAGTTTGATGTTAACAATTTTATTAATAGGGATGTATTTTTTCAGAATGAGAACTGTTGTGATTTTAACAAAAGCCCGATTGGGATTGAGGATGGCAACATAAAGCAAAAGATATATACTTTAGGTAAGAAACTTTTACAGGCCAAAAGTATTAAAATTGACATAGTATACCTAACACAATGTATTGACTTAGGTATTATACCCAAGGGGTTGCGGTTTTTTAAATTACCATTGGGTCTGGATTACACTGAAAATGTAAAACATGAATTCAACAAAATGTTTGACCAGTTTGGTATTTTATACATTGAGAAATTGATCAAATGCAATGAGGAAAAACTAGTACATACCATGAAAGTGATAGAAACATTAAATGAAGATATAATACAGGATGAACAGTTCGACCATTGGTGTGATTTATATCACAAACAGTTCAGTGTAGTGGAAAACAAGGTGAATACAATTGTTCAAAGAAAGAAAGGGAAAATAGATAGAGACACATTGGTGTACCAACAGAGAAGAGCTTATGTATGGCCCCAACATAGGAATAATGGGAACAGATATGCAAAGGGAAATGACAATAATAGAAAGGAAAGGAATGACACATGGAGATTAGAGGATGAACAAAATTTTCAGGGGGGGCGGTTCCACCCTGCACCCAAAACATACAGAAGGAGACAATAGGACTCAGTTCCCAGTCAGGTGAAGTAAGGCTTGCACCACACAGCCCCCTGACCAACGTCATAGATAAATGTCCATGTACTACCAATACACTTGCCAACTACTCAGGCATTATATATTCGTACAAGGGACTGCAGGTGTATAACTACACTGACACACCCATTTCTGAAGAATTCTGCACCTTATTTTGTAAAGGCATGAAATTCATTCCCACTACTAAGTTCAATATTTTTGATACTATCAAGGAGACTAAATTATTTTGCAGAAGGATGAACTTGGCCATTCAATTTAGTGACACCAATGCAGATGATCACGAGGCATGTGAAGAGGTCAGTCAAGATACCAGTCCTATACTAAAAAAGAAAAGTACATATGTCCCCGGATACAACCCCATTGTAGCACAATTTGAGAAACTGGTTGCTAAAGACATATACTGGTTATTCCATCAAACCAAGAAAAATGGCCAGGACACCCCCATTTCTTGGCAAGATAATTTATCAGTGACAGAAAGGGAGTGTTTGAACACTGTAATCAGCAACAGGGACCTAAGGATCATGAAACCGGACAAAGGGGGTGGGATTGTGTTATTTAATACTTCAGATTACAATCAAGAAATTTTGAATATACTGCATGAATCTGGCAATTATGAAGAAGTATCTTTAAACCAGGTTCACATTGGGTACAAACGCATTGATCTTGTGATTGAAGAATTTTTACTTGATAACAGGATCTCAAACGAAACCTACGAATTTATACGGACGGAATTTCCCAAGATGGCCTCCATCATTGGGATACCAAAAATACACAAAAATGTAAACAAACCCCCTTTTAGACCTATTATTTCCGGTTCCAAGTCCAAAACATATAACATAGGGGTCACTATTGACTCGTGGACGAAGCATGTATATAACAATGTTGAACATCTCACCAAAGACTCTTGGAATTTTTTGAGTAACTTAACCCCTATGATTTGGCAAAAAGGACTAACCTTCGTGACTATTGATGTTATCGACCTTTTTTCCTGTATCCCTAGGGATAAGGGGTTGGATTATTTTTTTGATAGCTTAAAAAGATACTCTGGTTTGAGTTTTGAGAAGATCAATTTGCTAGTAGATATGATGAGGTTAGTTCTTGACCACAATTATTTGCAATTTCAAGGGGAATTATTCAGACAAAGTAGAGGAGTTGCCATGGGGGCCTCTTGTGCCCCAGTTTTCGCCAACATGGTCATGCTCGAGTGGGAATCTTTGTATGTATTTACCAGTTCCTTTTATAAATACATATCGTACTACACTCGATTTTTGGACGATTTATTTGTCCTATGGAATGGGCCTGTTGAAGTGATTCCAGAATTCATCGAATATTTAAATAATACAACTGAATTCTTGAAATTTACCTACAAAGTGGAAACTCAGGGTATAGCATACTTGGACACGTACATTAACTCCACCGACACCGGATTTCAATCAAAAATATATAGGAAAGAAACATTTTCGAATGACTATCTACATTACAACAGTTGTCATCCTTCCTATATATTCAAGAATATTTTCAAAGGCCAGTGCATACGGGCAGCTCGGATGTCCTCGACGAGGGAGACCATGGAAAGTGAATTAAACAACATTTATGAGATGTTCATTCATCGGGGTTATCCTGACAGTTTGATTAAACCCATACAGACTTTTGTCAAGAATGAATGGGGCAACAAATATCCAGCTTTATTAGGAAAGCCCTTTACATTACAAAGGAAGAAGAGAGTAATAGCAGGATGTACTTGTGTTCTCACTTACAGTCCATATGTCAATACGCTCAAGGAGATATTTTTGAAGCATTGGCAATTGTTTAACATTTCTGAAGATGTTGGTAGAGCAGTAGGCAAAGCACCTACCTTCGTTTACAAAACTTCATTCAACATCAAAAGGATGTTGGAAAAGACCAAGCCGAACCACGGAGAAGAGGTTCGGAACAGACATACTAGGAAATGTGGGACTTGCAAGCAGTGTAGATTTATCAACGAAGCTAGAGTTGTGAAACTGAAAAATATTACTTGCAACAGCTTGCATAGTAAGGGAGGCAACTGCAATACCTCAAGAATAGTTTATGTGGCCACGTGTGAGAGGTGTGATGCATATTACATAGGCAAAACAGAAAGGAGATTAAAGACTAGGATCTATGAACATACATATAGAATTAGGAAGTTAGATCCCAATAATGCACTTAGCAGACACGTTTTGGAACATGGTAGTGAGCATTCCTTTCTGTTCAGCATCATCGACCTCATAGATCAATCAGCCACAGGGGGCAATTGGAAATGTTATTTATCTCTTCTCGAAAGCAAATGGCAAATGTTATGTGATGCAACTACAAAACCTGGTCTTAATGACCACATTAGCATTAAACCTTTTCTTATTTTGGACTGTTAACATTAGCTGTTTTTAGTTTTTAGTTTTTAGTTATTGTTGTATTTAACAAATATGGTGAGCATGATATTACGGTTCATCATTAAAATATTTTCGCAAAATATTTTTGTAAAATACCATTGTATTTTAAAAGTTGCATTAAGGTGTTAGTATGTACATTTTGGATCCACTAGTGGAAAAATCTTATAGTACACTCTTCACTTATAAGTAAAATCAAAAAAATTATTTTTATTAGTATAACTTACAACACTTTGCAAAAATTTTAATAGGTAAACAACATTTATATGTACCTTTATATGTACTTATGTAAATTTTTTAGATGTTTTAAATGTTTTAAATTTCTTATAATTGTTATATGTACGGCTACAGTGTAAAATAGTGCAATAGAGGTTTACAATTTTTAGTTACTACTAGAAATGTATTTTGAAGTGCTTGATGTAAGGATTATGTTTTGATTACTAGAACAATCAATTAATCAATTAATTTTGGCGCCCATATAGGTATATAAGGGCATGTATTATGTGCTTCTTGGTTCTGATGAAATTTGCTGTTAAGCAGATGAAAGCGCTCAACCGTGTACACTTCTAATTGTGTGGAAAGTTTTAGCTCCGTGTGTGGAGTTGTTATCGCAATAAAGCTGTTGGAGTTATTTGGAGTTGTGCTTATCTTCTGGTATCCAGCCATTTCGTGGTTTTCACATAACATCAAGAAAGTTAATAGCACTACAAGAATATTTTAACTTAAAATCTAAAAAGCTAGTGCTTGAATTTAAATACATAATGAAATCAGTAAGTTTGTGTGGGAATCCCATATTAAAAATATGTCATCCACAAATCTAGCATAATACAGGTCATATTGTGCTAATGGATAATCACCTAAAACATATCTACGTTCCCAGTCATACACAAGATTTGCATATGTATTAGCTGCAGAAGTATCCATAGCTACACCTTTCTTTCGTAAATAGGTAGAATTATTATAACAAAACACATTATTTTCGAGCACCAGTTCTAATAGTGTACAAGTAGAGTTAATAAAATGTATTAGCATTATTGTCATTCTCACTGAAAATCTTTCTTAAGGAAGACACACCAATGGCATTAGGGATAGAAGTGAAGAAAGACTTTACATCTAATGTTACAAAAAGGAAAGATGAACTATTCATAGAGCTATACCAAATACTAAATTTTATGACAAAGTCTCTATTATCTATTAAGACATGATCAATATTACATAAATAAGGTCTTAAAATCTGCTCTAAGTAAATAAATTTAGGTTCTGAAAGCCATCCACATCCAGACACAATGGGTTGTAGTAGCAGATTAAATAAATTTTATGTATTTAGGAAGACCATATATAATCGGTATCAGGGGTTCTCTCATATAAAAAACCTCAAAAAGTTCTGGTGTAGTATAAGCACTCAAACACATATCATATATAACTAATTTTACTTTAGAAATAATAGAATCTACTTCAATTTTCCTCAGAACAGTATAGGTGGAGGAATCACTCAACATTTCATTCACAGTATGATAATTAGAATCTGAATTCAGAACAACAATTGCCCCACCTTTATCTACAGGCCGTGTCATAATATCCTTATAATATTTCAAAGAGTTTAAGGCTTGAACATTTTTTCTATCAAAATTACAAAACTGGCCCTTAAATTTTCTCTGATAAAATAAATGATAAAAGTCAAATTCACACTTATTTAAAAATGCCAATACAAGAGGAGGATATGCAGGCATGAATGTACTAGGTCTCCTTAGATTATTGGTTCTAGTACAATTAGGTCAGGAACTAAAAACTTTAAAGCAACATTTCTTGCAAACATCTGATGTTCAGTTAAGGTTGCAATGATATCTGCTTTTTGTGAGGAGTATAAATGTTAAGTCTTTAGTTAATACATTTAGTTCATCTGTGGTAAAAACATACTTGGAGATATTGTGAACTAAGTCTACATGTTGCTCACCATCCTCACCATTCTCTGTGTTTATATTTTCTTTCGATTCTTTCCCCTCATTGATGTAGTGGGTATCCATGAGGCCCTCTGAAAAGGGAGTTGCTGTACACAGCTGAAAGAGGTGGGAATTCCATTTGAACCAAAGTCTGAGCTTCAAACAATACTGCATCCAAAACCAGAAGTGGTGAAGAAACAGGTGGAGGCGTTTCCGTAACAGGCTACATATGCATTTTTGAAAACTTGACCTCTTTTGGCCAACTGAAAATGTACCCTTTGAAAAGTCAGAGTGGTCATGTATTAACTTACATTTCTTTGTGGTAATTAATCTCCTCTCAAGCAGCTGGAGATTATCAAGAACTTTGTTGAACTTATAGCTATAAATATGGAATATAGCATCATTAGTAATTTCGTTGTGTCATTTCTCTATCTTACCCATCAAATCCATCTCAGTAGATTAAAAGAAAGAGTTCATCAGATGCATGTAGTCAGAACTCCATAATTCAATTAAACTTAATTGATAAATCAATGATGTAATCTCACTTTTTCAAAGCTGGTTTAAAAGAGCAATAGTCATTTGTGCCTGGTTCATTAGTAGCATTTAATCTAATAATCCATTGATACTCATGTACCTTAGTCACATTTATAATATCACCTCTCTTAACACCCTCAAGAATAACATGTAGTAGTAAAAATTCAAAACAGTGTGTACTTCCATTCTGAAGATGTATTTAGCTAAAGCATTCAAAGTGTTATGTTTCTTAATATCATATAAATGCTGTGCAATTCAATCGCGTAACATCCTAGTCATCTTACCAACATAAAATGATGTACAAATTGTACATTTAGCCAAATAGACTAAATTAGTACTATTACAATTAAGCATAGCATAATAAATCATATCTACATTTCGTAACAGGGTGTATAAAATAGCATAGCATATTCTATTGATGGACCTACAATAGTTACAATTCATGCAGGAAAACGTACCTTTTAATAGCTGCAGATCCGTACCCCTATTTACACAAATTTTAGTAAATGTACAGCAGTTAATCATGAGCTAGGTTAAGCATTATAAAAAATAAAATATAAAAAGTATATATATATTATTTTAAATGTGAAATAGCCACAGGAAACAATTATTTATTATATTGATATGTTTATAACATATGATTATCAATTTACAACTGTTTATTTATAAAAAGAATATATGATCACATATACGCTATAAGAAAAAATGACAACACTAATGCACTTTCTAGACATGTTGCAAAATATGGGGATAGCCATGAATTTAGATTTGCTATATTAGAACAGATAAAGGTGAGACATAGAGGAGACAATATTAAAGCCATTTTGGGAGAAAGGGAAGTGAGATGGCAAATATTAACAGATGCCTCAACTGCACCAGGATTAAATGACTACATAACAATAAAACCAATGTTGCAGAAATACAATTAATGAATAAAGATTATCTGTCACTGTTTTAACTCTTTAAGTAATCAATGGACACATTATAAATAGGTCGACTTGGAGCAAAAGATTTAACAGTGTTTATTAGAGATGTCCGATCATGTATTGTAATAATATTCAGCTTTGATTCATTAAGTATGTATTCTATTATTTAAGTATTTTTGTATATTATGTAGCACGTATATTCATTTATATGTATTACAAAACAGCAAGTATAGATGGTTAAATGCAAGTTTTTAGGACTTATATAGTAGTAACGTATTTTAGATATAATGTAAATTAATAAAGTACAAATATAATAATGTTTTTTTTTAGAATCAGCCTGTTAAGGAAAAGCTAGTATTATTGGTTGTGTAAGATTTATTTGGCAAGTCATAATTTTGGACATAACATAGGTTATTAAATTGTTTTTCAATAGTGTATGTTTTTTTAAATGAAAGATTTTTTAGAATGATTCTGGCTAATTTGGCACCAAAAAGTGTATAAATATGGCTAATTGATTAATTTAGTTTATTCTGAAGAAGTCCACATTGTAGTGGATGAAAGCGCTTAATTGAATGTATTAATGAAGCTTTGTCTTTTATTTTATTTTATTAAACTGGTAGTATTATTGTTTGCTGGACTTATGCTTTCTACTAGAGTATCCGGGCAATAGCATTTTGCTGTTGATTGATTCTTGGTTGTTTCAACGCTATTTTTGGATTTATATTTGTTGTATTTGTTAACCAGGGTAGAACAGTGAATTGCATAGACCTTTTTCAGACTCAGCCTGGGAGCACTTTCTGGTTAAGTGATATGCTCAGAGTCATACAGAAGGCAAATGGCAGCTGACAGAATCAAGCCCTGAACTGCTAGTAGTACTTTGTTAACAGCGTAATCCTTTACGCTGTCAGACCATTTGTTTTTTTTTTTACTTTGTATTACTTTCACTTTCTAATTATGTCTGGAAAAAGGGAAGGAAATATTGTTTTAAATTTTTGTTATGATGTTATTCATTTATTTGCTTGTTTACATATTTATTTAATTTGTTTATCTTTCTTGTTTTTAATGTGAAAAATGATTACAACTAAGCAAGGAAGAGAAAAAAGATGTTTAATTGTCAAAGTTAAAAAGGGCTACTGCCTACAATACCATCAAATCAATAACTACATGTCTCACTAAAGGAATCAAGATCATTTATCTTAATAACAGAGGTTTATTAACAAAACAACATTTTAAGCAAGTGTTCAAGCAGAAAAGTCCCATATACTTGCAGTGTCAGAATCTTGCCTGACACCTCATGTGACATACTAGACTAACCCTAATGGTTAGACAGTGAAATGATTAGTTTTATTTACAATAAATGGCATGTTTCTTAAACTACAAGGTGAACACCAAGCTAACATTGCTGGCAGAGAAGACCTGTTTATATGCTTAAACTGGCAGCAGCAAATCTTTGACTATTGGATGTATCTATATAAAATCAAGCAAAACACAAAAACTTGCACCAGATGCATTAGTCCAGTTCAATGAGCACAGTACAGTGGGAGCTACTGGTTGCTATTAGGAGAGTTCAGCATATACTGGCAGCTGCATAATTGTACTGAAGTGAGTGCATCTCAACAGGATTCGGACAACTCATCAGTAGACTGACAAGGCTTGAACATAATACAGGATCCCAAAATATTTTAGACCAGATCAGAACCAAACCTCCACAGCATTACTCAAAATTTGGCACAATGGTCATCTGCTTAAGTGAATGCTACTTTATATTTGCAGTCTAGAAGAATGAACTTCCGCCAGCTGACTAGACCATTAAACTACCTAACATGAAAGAAATTCCACTGGACAAAACAGAAGAAGAGGTGAACTCACTGGAATAGATATATTGTACTTATATCTTCTGCCTAAATATTAATAATGCATGGAGCACCTAAACAATGATATTAGTATTTCAGTATTCCAGATATGTATGCCCCCACTACCACCACACACAACTTGAGCAAAGAAAAGCAGCATACGTTGAATAAATTATGTTGTTCAAATCTGCATGGCCAACAGGGAAGACATTTTGAAAGTTTACCAAATAAAAGGACTAAGCAAAGACTTCACAGGTACCTGTCACCTCAAGTCAATTCAGCCTGATGTCTACTACTACATGAACAGTTTGCAAAGTATGTTCCAAAGTAAACAAACTCACTAGGCAGTCTTCCTCCAGCCTAAGTCAAAAGCATTGTCCCATTTTTATATAACTTCTTAACAATTATTATAAAAAGGAGTCTGAAAGACAATGTACTCCCATGCTTGTAGAAGCTGGCAAGCAATGTTTATTGCATTATTCAAAGTTGGTAAACTTTATAAAGTCAAAAACTACAGACCCATAAACAAACTCAAATTGAGCACCTCTGTCTAATGAATTACCAAAAAGAACACAGTTAATTAGCATAAAAAACAGCATTGCTCCAGACCAGGTCACAGCATAAGTACAACAATCAAAAAATGGCTACTAACCTAGACAAAAGTTTTTACACAGCAGCAATATTTATGAAATCCTGCAAAGTCTTTAATCTAATAGGCCAAGACCCACTTGCCCAGAGATTCACCAAACTAGACTGCAGCCTGCATGCTCTTACCTGGTTCAAAAGTTACTTGTCAGAGTGAACACAAGCTATATCATGGCAAAACTTTCATTATGCTTGCTATACATTTCACCTTGGAGTGCCACAAGGATCAGGACTTGGAATATAATTAATTTCTGAATTTACAAACAATATGAATAGGCATATAGGCAATTTTCAAATAGTTCTATATGCAGACAACTCCATACCAATTACGTTACTCTTATACACCAACAAAATTCCTAGCTGAATTGCAGAGCACTTTCAACATCATAAGGAGAAGGATCAGAAACAGTAAACTATTGGTAAATGAAAAAAATTATATTCTTCAGTAAACAACAGTCAGTTGCAGTTTGCCAGTAAAGGAAAATTCCAATGCAGTTCAAAGTGAACAAGTCAGCAACTGAAAGCGTCCAGGCACCACAACTGACAAGCCAAATAAATTTTAAATTTCATATAAAGACAACATTAATAACAACAACCAAAAACTAGAAGCATTGTACCATACTGAGCATTACCACCTACCTCTTGTGAAATGTTCTGTGTCATAAACCATTCCACTGTAAAAACTGTAAGCCATAACAAAAATCTTCAAGATTAATTATCACTTAAAACTGAAATGTTACATTTTCAGCAGAGTTCCTCTCATCTACACATCATAGCAAGGAGCTTAAAAAAAATTTGAATGGCCTGAATTTCATACTAAAACCAGTACCGTCAAGTCACTTTAACCAGGAAACTACTGTGCAAAAACTCTTGTCCTGCCCAATTAGTAGCTTAAATCTTCCTAACTGCATGTAGTAAATGTATATGTATTACACAAAAACAGTAGACCAGTCACTTCCTTGCATCCAGTTAGAATAATCCCCATGTGAACATCAGAAATATTCTCAACTGTACATCCTGCGAAACAGGTTGTAAAGCCTTCAATGTGCAAAAGGTGCAAAATTACCTAAACATAGACTTTATGGCAGTTTTTATCTTTATTCTCAACACAATCCATGAAATGTACTTTGTATTACATATATCGGGACTATATTAAAAGAACAAACGTTTACTTACCCGAATACCTAAACGCCAACACATCTTCATTGAACCGCGAAAACATCGATCATCCAGAAGCACGAAATTGGAAACATCGAATCGTCATGGTTGGCCCTTCTGCGGTATAGCTACATAAGGTAAGTGTGCAATAGTTACGGACGTTAGGGTTAGGGTACGTGTTAAGGTAAGTGCATAGATGGTAATGTATGTTAGATTTAAATGTAGGGTTAGAAGTAGGGTTTTGTTAAGTGTATGTGTGTGGATTATTTAGTTTGTTTGAGTATAGGTTTTTAAGGTAAGTGTGCGATAGTTACAGACCTTAGGGTTAAGGTGCAGGTTAAGTTAAATGGTGGTATATGCAAGATTTGGTGTAGGGTTAGAAGTAGGGTTTAGTTTTGGGTTAGAAGTAGGGTTTTGGTTCGTGTATGTATGTGGTTTATTTAGTTTGTTTGTGTAGGTAGTATGTAGCTGGTGGTGGGGTGGAACAACTATGATGGTTCAACTTTTTCAAATTTCACGGTTTAGGGCATTCGGTGTATTTGCGATTTGCGGAATATGTGTCAGCGTTTAGGTATTCGGGTAAGTAAACGTTCATGCTTATACTATACACCTCATATACCCAGAAATGCTTAACTCTCTCCCTTCTGCTTGTCTCATGTTCCCTTTAGAAGTTTAACATGTAGACAGGTGAATGAGTATTGAAGTAAAAACTGCTTTGCTTCTACAGATCTTGAAATGTCTTTAATATAGGCTCCAGAATTCATAGCATTATAAATATCTTCTTTCAGAAGAAGAAATGTCTGTATTCACAACCAATATGACTAAGCATACAGACATATTTCAACTGGTTTTGTATGCAGACAGTTCCATACTTATTATATTACTCTTTACAGATTCCTTGATACTAATATCTTGTGAAGGTAAGTCAGATGACTGGGAAGAGGAATCCTCATGATCAGAGTATATATACCAGGGACAGAATGTGAATTCTTCTTCTCCAGAAGAATTATAAGGACTCCTAAATGTCTTTTTTCCTAATTCCCTCATCAGTAGACACATACATTCAGTTTGTTGTAGCCTGAGCTCAAAATTGCATCATTCAACAAATAATGTCAGTATAAAAGTTTCTGTGCAGAATCTAAAGCAATTTCCTGCACCAAATAAAGGTACTGCTGGTACCAGAAGCCTGGTTATTTTGACATCGGAACATTAATCCTTAGCCATCAGTACAGCTACAGGTGACTCGGCTACAATCCAGCATCTCAATTAATGCTGGTACAGACAGCGATCTCTGCTTTGGTGTATATTTCATAGGCATCAACATCGGTACAGGCTCCAAAGGAATCAAAGAAATTAGCTGCATTTCTTCGGTTTAGAAGCCATTATATTTATACATTTGTTAACCAGGAAAGTGAACTTGTCTGGACCCATTTTAGCTATGACCCTGGCTATAAGGGTACAAATACAGATAAACATCAACAAATGACAACGATACATATAGTATTACTTACAATGTGACAAACATACACTGTTCTTTTGAAAAAGTACACATTCATGTAAGACTTTGCATTTCAAGCAATTCATTGGGATAAGAGCACAAAGAAATTGACACTAAAGTAAGAACATAAAGAAGCATGATTTCAGAGGAAACATCATCATTTTATGTAAAAGCAACAATGTGAATAAGAGTTTCCTGTGATTCAAAAGCACGTAAGTACATTTATCATTAAGCTATACAAATCCATTGAGTGTTTATAATTCAATAGAGGCAGAGTTAGGAATAGAAATGTAATATGAGAACATGACAGAAGGCCTGTGCATATTAATAAGGAAGTTAACTAAGTGTTATTTACAATATTTACACAGGTTGACATGTATCTGTCAGTAGTATTCCACTATCAGCTAGGATAAATCAATTAAGGGTGGAAGATACTCCATGGTATTTCTGTTGTCAGCATGCATTTCTGAAGCAATTTCATTTGTTTCTTCCACTAAGTATTCCTTGGGCTGTTTACTGAATAACCTGAGATTATCAGTTGTCCTTACATTAATCCAGTAAAATAAATGTACCAGTCTCACCAGTATAGGTACATGGTTCAACACATCCTGAATTTGTAATGATTCAACCTTCTACTGCATGAACAACTGCCTGGTGCAAAAAAAAATGTTCATAACTCACAGCCTGATTACATAAATCCTCTTTACACTTGCACTCCTGGCTGTACAGTAATCAAGCAAATGCACCTCTGGGGGAAAAACAGAAAAAGGTATTTTCTTCAGTGAGACAGGTCCATTATACTACCTTATTATTTTATTATTGTCACTCAAAAGTCACTGCACCTTTGGAAATAGGTGATCAGAACCAGAAAGTAAAACATTGTCTAATTGTTGTTTTCCATGAGGCTGTAATTGCAGACAATAAAAAATGGTTCATCTCTGAGAAAAAAATCACTACTGTGTGGATACATCATTCGTTACTACCCATGTATGATCCATTAGTGAGGCTGGCAACCCTGCTTGGGTTACCCAAAGTCAGACTGTGCTACATATCTAGACAAGAAAACTGGGAAGAAAGACATAAAGCTATAGAAGTCAGCACTGGGACCTGAGAGAACTCCACTAAGGCAAAAGAAAAAGAAGAATTGTTACTGCAGAAATAAGTGGACATTTCACCTCCTGGAATTAAAACAAAACAGGTTACAGGGCACAGAGGATAAACAAGTTCCTTTTGGTCCAGATCCATACAATGTCCATGCTAAGGAGAAAGAAAGCATAAGTCTAAGGTATACGACTTGTAAGGGCACCCCTGATCACAGCCAGTAAATGCTTAATATAAAAAGATCCAAGATATCTGTTATGCTGAATAGAAGAAAAGGTTACATTAATAAAAACATATAATAACAGAAGTAAAGATATATGTATAACTCAATGGACAGCAAAAGTTCATGGATTCATTAATGTTTACCCAGCATTCTTTGCATGCTTACAATACGTGAAAAATTCAAACTAAGTGGGCAAGCAAACAACCAGAGTGTTCACAGTGGCTAAAACCATGTTTATTTTTTAATTAAACTTGTCAGACGATGTGTCAATCAAGTGAGCTTTGATAAAGCTGGCACTTTTAACATGTGTCTTATGTCCCCCATCAGTGTCTCTGCTAAAGACACAGATTGTTTGCCACAATTGTTAATCGTTTACTTGTCATTAAAAAAAATTCCAAGTAGTCTGACAGAGTAGTAGATTTGTTAGAGAAAGGAAGAGCTGTTAGTACTTAAAAGAAATATTGCCTCACCTTCTTCTATTTTTCTCCAGGTATGTGTTGTTTTTAGCAATCCATTAGCACCAGTGTTTTAGAAAGGTATGCATTTTCAAATACCTCAGCTCACATGAACAAATCCCTTTAAGGACTTTGTGAACTTTCACCAACTCTCTGTGAACTTTTACACCTTAGTGTTGTACTGCATAACATGCTGGTATCAGTCTACTGTTTAAATCAATATAATAAATGACAACACCTTAAAATCTGCAGTGCAACTAACAGTGTATCAGATTCTTCAACTGTGCCTTATACATAATTCAACTAAGCAAAGAAATATTGTACTGCGTGGCACCAATAAAAAGAAATAATTTACAAATTCATACACAGTAGTTTCCCGATAAGTTCTTATTGTAAGGTACAATGACTTGCAAAGCAGTGCTGAAGTTAGGACACAAGCATTTTAAGTTTTATCATGTTTGTAGCTATTCTATAAAATTTAATACATTGTTTCCTATTTTTCTATTTTCTGCTTTGGTTTGGTGTATTATCATTTTACAGGATGATGTCTTGTCCTTTAATCACTTCTTTCTCCAAATATTCTAATAAGTTTGGCAAGTTCTTCTGCTGGCAAACTCCGAACTCCCACTACCTGCCTTCCCAGGATTTCTCTGTTTATGTAACTGGAGAGACAAGCTGCAAGTCCTGAGATTAGTGTCACTGCTGATAGTCGACAGCATAAGTATCTTCCTGAAGGCCACCCTAACTCCTTTGATATTGTGATTAATTTTCATGTGAGCCCTGAGCACAAGTAGTGAGTATTTGGACCTGGCTATCTCTCTTAGCCACATCATTTGCTTTCTTGGAGATGCTGCAGCAAGGTTTTTGCACTGAACGTGTTGCTGTACACCAGCATCATTCCAGCATGTGGACCCACAGCCCAGCATTTTGAATATTCTTCCTTTTAAGTGCTACCTGACTAGAACTTTGTAACATACTTCTAATATGCATGCCTGTTTTGGTTTTACTTTCTTTGTATTCAATATAAAACCTGCATTTTTTGTACACAACTAACATAATATTACTTGAAATATAAAGATGACTTCTGGATTGCTCCCTTAGGTCAGGTACTATAGGGCCCATGTGCCACGAGATGCCCGTTTTCTTTTTAACAGCATAGGACACAAAGGCAGGAGGCCACCTTGTATTGTGAGCATAAAGGGTAGCTTACTAATTATTTATTTGTACTGTTTGTATTCATTTGTATTAATATTTAAGCAAATATGTAAAATCAAACAGAAATGCATTTTTTCACACAAAATTCTCCCATATGGCTGCTTCTGAATTAAAGCCTCTGCTACTTTCTACTGTAGTTTATTGATATATTTTGATTAAAAAAATGTTAAATAAATACTGCATACATTGAAAAGTAAAAGCATAAAGAAAAGTTGCAAAAGCTGTTCATATTTATAAAACAAACTGTACCCAACAGGGTAAAGACTAATAAAATAGAATAAAAAACACAAAAATCACAAACTGCACCAAACTGTTTAACGAAGAGCTGAAGCTGAAGGCTCCCAAATAGGAGCCTTCAGTTTCAGCTCTTCATTAAACAGTTTGGTGCAGTTCATGATTTTTGTGTTTTTTATTTGCTGTTTATATTTTACCAGAAACACAGAAAGCGCAAAATTAAATGACCAAAATAGTGGAATATTGTATAATAAATGTATTATTAACATGATGAATGTATTTAAACAATGTCTGACTAAGAGATATAGTTGAGAGCACAAGTTGTGTGCTTTGCAGTTATGAGTAGCTGTACTGTCTGTTCCTTTCCGTGAGGATGACTGGAAATGATCTCCCTGAGTTTCTCTCAACAGAAATTACATTAACATTTTCTTAGCCATGGAGAAGTATACCAAATACAGGGTTAGACAGGTGAAGGGATAAAATGTATAAATGTATGAATTGCCATGTGAACTGAAATAGGAAGAACATTGAACGATGACCAAATAGTCTCCAAAAATTGCAATATCTGCTCAGTTCTTTCTCTATTGGGATATATGAACTGCTTTGATTTTTTTCATCTGTGAATTTGTTCAAAAACCTTAGCTGCAATTCTGATGAATTTTTAAGAGACAATTGTAGGTGTGGAATAGAATAACTGTTTGTTGCACTATACCCCATGCTTGTCAGGACTTGAACCAACTGTATAACACCATGAAATGGTACAAAAGACAACAGTCTTTGGTTTTCACTAGGACTCAAGCCAACCCCCTGAAAAGCATGCGCAAAACACTACATGAATAGCTGAAAAGGCAAGAAATAAATGAAAAGTTTCCTATTGCAAGGAGTCAGAATGAGGAGAAAAAAGAACATAGCAGAGCTATGTTAGGCAGTTTCTTACCTCTTGGAAATAAGCTAATGGATGGACAAATAGAATAATAAGAACATGTTGTAATCACTGTCATCAGTATTTTGTAATCATTGTCATCAGTATTTTGTAATCACTGTCATCAGAATTTTTTTCACATGTTGCCCCATTATCAAGAAACTATCAGTAAATTATACCACCACACATACCACTGATTCGTCCATTGGTTTACTTTACCAGGTAAGGTGAAGTGACCAAATCACCATTTTTAGGCATGAAACAATAGAGTAACATAGCAGAGAAAAGAAGCATAAAGCAATATCTACAACTATGGCATAGCATAAACAAGTTCAAATGTCATTTCATCTTGATAGATAGATAGATAGATAGATAGATAGATAGATAGATAGATAGATAGATAGATAGATACATAGATAGATAGATAGGTAGATAGATAGATAGACAGATATGTGTCCATATATGAAGTTGCTGGTGCAACATCACTGTAATAAGCAGGGATAGGAAATATGCCCGTTCTCTGTTATTTTGTGATCTCAAGAGTTGGTATATTTAATTAGCAGGGGGTGTGGAGGTACAGGTGGGTTTTTACCGTTGCAAAAACATTTTTGGAAGAATAATGCTTTGGTTTTGTAGTGCTGGTAAACTGAGTTCGATCTTTGTTTTTTTTTTTGACAAAAGGTTGGTCAGCATTTTGTGTGTCAAGTATTTCACACACATGCATATATCTATACACAGAAAAAGACAAACACACACACACACACACACACACACACACACACACACACACACACACACACACACACACACACATCACCGGTGAAATTTAGTGAAACACAAAACATTGTAACATTTCATTAATGATAAATCACAACAAAAAAATTGAACTCTTAATAATCACAAATGTAAACAATAGATTTACATTTGCAATCACTTTGCACCAGACATAAAACAAAAACAGAATAAATAAACCTTTAAAAACACAAAAATTACTAATGTGAAGGGCTCTGCTCCCCACACTCTTCAGATGTGGGCAATCTGTCTCCACTCCCCCAGAATTTATATATATATATATATATACTAAATCCATATCCGCAAAACAGCAGGGAAAGACAAACCCAAGGAATTACTTAATAGTCAAATTTTAACACATCCAACTGTACTACCACCATTCTTTACACAACAAAAGTTAAATAATTAAATGATCATTCCACTAAACATGCTATACCTATAAATACTCTCTCTCTCTCTCTCTCTCTCTCTATATATATATATATATATATATATATATATACACATACATATATACATATATATATATATATATATATATATATATACACACACACACACACACACACACACACACACACACACACACACACACACACACACAAAATTACAACCACTCTAGTGTCCATTCCATCTATTTCATGTTTTTGGAATGTAGGAGGAAACTGGAGCAGATGCCGAAAACTCACTCAAATACAAGGAGGACATTCAGATTCTGCACAGACGGCATTCCACCCAAGAATCAAACTGGAGACAATGCTAACCACTGGTATGAAGAAGCTATGGGATAGGTTTTTGATAAATATGCTACAGAAAGTACATTCAGCTAGATGTGTAACTGTGTTATAAATATAACCTAAAGTCATAAACTAGAAAATATGGCCATTCCAATATTTCAAAATCAAGGGGTCAGAAGCCACAATATGCAATATATGTTATATGGGATGTTGGTCCCACTGATACAAACAGGTAGAAACTGAAAACTTAGTCTGATTAAGCTGCTGGAGCTAGTGAGGAATAGAATGAAGGCTATAACAATATAATCTGAATACTTTGGCTGAGAGCAGCAGAAGACTAGAATGTGAAGTTTAATTTTGTTAACTGGCTAAGTAAACTGACCAAAAGTTTATTTTCAGTCATGACCTCAGCCAAGCTTCAAAACCTTTTCAGAACAACATGTACAAGTAAATTACTTTCTGGGTTACTTTTCAATTCAGCTTTAAGCCGTCAGATGACAACAGGCAAAGCATTGAATTGACCAACAGCTTACTGAGGGTGTGTAGGAAGTTTGAAAGACATGACCAAACATATTGCCAAGTATAGCAAATATGTACAATATTAACTCAAGAAACTTTAATTAATATTGTTAATATGTTAAACTAGATGACCATATCTTTAAGTAAAATACGAGAAGCAGAGTAAATGTTAGTTATTACCACCATTTAAATGAATGGTGCACAATGCCAAAGGCAGTTCTATGTCAAGAAGCCCATAAGAGGCACACATCATACAATTAGTGTTTTATAACATAGATTAGAAAATAGCATAGTTATAGTGTGCGCACGCACACACACATACACACATATATATGTATTTTATATTTATATATGGGTTACCTACCCTTAATGTAATCCTCATTTAATCAACAGACAAAAGACTGACAACATAAAATCTAAATTAGAGTAAAGGAGCAGTGTCATTGGGGCAATACATTGCATACTCACCTTTGGCTCAGAGGCTGTGGGTTCTGTTACCACACCAGGTAGCTCAATTGCTGGCACTGCATTGCAGCATAAATGAGAGTGCTTTACTCCTGAGTGTGCGTTCCCTTTGATTGTGATGTTAAACCAAGAGCCCATCTGTCTGAGTTTGTGGTAGCTTAGGCAGATATAAAAGATCTCACCTATCAAAAAGAGTAGGGTTCCTTGTCTTTTATTTAACATAACATAAAAACATTATTTTCACATTTACAAAATGTACATATTTACAGGCACATGTATACATATTTCTAATTTCTTACTATTTATCATTTTTCTTATAATATCCTCATTGGTATTCTTCCATAATTGACCTCCCCACTCCTTCTTCCACAACCATAATCTAATTTTTCGCAATATATGACAAAATGAATTTCCCATTAAAGAAAATGTCATTCACTTCTTTTATTCCAAATAACCCATATTGCATAAAATAAAGTCATATTTACTCTTCTCACACATTCTTTCATCTTGTTCTTATAATATCCATACATAATCATATCAATATCTATATTGTTTAAGTCATTAATATTCAAAAAAAAGCTTTTTTCATACAACTTTTTTCTAGTTTCACCACTCTTTTTAACATTTCAAAAAAGCATGCTCTGTTGTCTCCTGCTCACTGCAAAATAAACATATTCTTTCAACTTTCTTTTTATATAGTATACTTTCCTTTACTGCTAACTTAACTCAGAAACTTTAGCGTAAACAACTATAATCACTGCTTTCATCTTGTAACAGACTTCATCAAAAACAGTCAACAATAAGCACTTCAAATGCCATCTGATTTATGACGGACAAGAAGTCACATGACAATTAACCTAATTAAATACTTGCATTATCCAGCAGCATGTACTGAAAGGTTTGAAAGTTTAGAAATCCCCGAATGGGATTACATTTGGGTCTTCTCTTTGCAAGGAACTGGTTGCTATGTTTGCTAGACATGGTATAGAACTCACGACTGCCTTGGTCAAGGACAATGAGAGAATTTTAGACATTCTTTTGACTGAAATCCAGAGTCATGATGCTTTTATTTGTAAAGATTTGTTATTCAGTTATCATATAATTACTATAATGCTGTTTTCTCACATATAGATAAACAATGAGACTACTACAGCTAGAAAACAGAAACAATTATTAAATTATCTGAGAGATTACAGTACACATAATGTTTGCCTTTTACCTAAGGGGTCCCTCTGTAACAGAAATGATCACACTGTAACTGATAATGGTGCACATATCCCTTTAGCTGATTTTGCTGATGCTTTCTTTCCTGATATCAATAATCCTGCAGACGTCATCCTACTCAGTAGGTCCTCCAGACTGCCTGGTGGGGAAGACCATTTTCCCCCTCTACAGGAGTAAATAACAGATACAGGTCACTCTTCTGCTCTAAAGCTTGGAGGGAGCAGGAAAAAACAACTACAACAATTACATCAATTTCTACAAGAGGGGAAGGGACAAGGAGGGAAGGGACAGAACAGGAAATATTAAATGTTTTTCGAGTGCAGTATGGTGTGCTTTGCTCTTATAATGGTTTCAACATTTTTAATTATGGTAGTTTAGAGGTCACACCTGTTCATTTCAAACTTTTTCAAAGGGGGCCTAGCTTACTTCCCTGCTACAAGGATTGACTTAACTGATTGTCTCATGGAACTTAAACTGTACACGAGGAAACTTAATTTAACTGTTATGTTGGATGGTGTAAAAACACATAATAATGAGATCAAACATAAAAGCACCTATAATCCCCCTCCACATCCTTTACTACACTTATTTGAGCAGAAGTGTTTTTCTGATAATTAATAATTCAATAGAAATAACCCCTATAGAGGTATTAAAAAATTTAAGTACTGATGAAAAAGAAATCTGGCATGACTTAATAATAGACAGAAATTTAAGAATACTGAAACCAGATAAGGGTGGTGAGATTGTCCTTATGGATTTGTTGGATTACAATAGCAGAATGTTTAACATTTTATTTAATATTGACAACTATATTCCCATCTCTCAGAACAAGATTAACTTGGCATACAAACATATTGATTTGGTTCTTGAAGATCTACTTTTAGATAAACGTATTTCTAAAAATAAATGTAACTTTAACTAACTCCAGACCTTTTACATCTGCAGTCTTCTGGATTTCTAAAGTATATAAGGACCTGCAAAACCCCCAACTTAGAACAATAGTAGCTGCACAAGGTTCTAAGACTTACCCACTGGCAGCCTACATCAACAGGAATTTAAAGTCATACAGGAAGTCATTCCCCATTTGATTAAAGGATTCATGGAACTCTTTAGGGAAATTGAAAAATGATTTATATAGTGAGAACCTGAGTTTTGTTACAATTGATGTTACTGATCATTTTACATGTATCACTCATGACCCTGGTATAGAGTTTTTTTTTTTTTACTGAGATAGTCTCCTCTCATAGTTTCCTAGGCAATTGTGAAGCTCTTCTAATTATTGATTTTATGGACATTATTCTAAAAAATAACTTTATTTATTTCAAAGGAGGAACTTCTTAAACAGAAGAGGGGTGTGGTTAATGGTGCCATTTGTGTCCCAACATACTCCAACATGGTCATATTAGCATGGAACATAAATTACATTTTCAATTCCAAAATACAGCAATCATTGGAAGTTGTATGATCAATTTTTAGACAAAGTATGTTTACTGTGGGTTGGTTCTCTACATTTATTGGAATTATTTTTCACTTGTGTTAACACTACAAAGAGCTTTTTTTTAATTTACATATCATTCCTCCAGTGACTCTGTTAATTTTTTGGTTGTCACAATTGCTAAAATCAATGGATCTGGTTTCTTATCTAATATTTATAGGAATCTGACTTTTTCAAATTCATATCTTCATTATGACAGCTATCATCCCCTCACACAAAAAAGGGGTCTAGTTAAAGGGCAATTTGTGAAACTAGTGAGGATGATTTCTGATGATGATATATTTAAATTTTAATGTAATGTTCTAACTAGAATGTTCTTAGAATGAGGGTATCCTGAGAACTTTACTCTCAAAATCAGAACAGATGTTGCAAGACTTAGACATTCTAAATTTAAAACATTGCTAGGTAATGGAATTGTTTTTGGAGGACACAATTCTGAACAAAACAGCTGCTCTTATGAAATAGCATTGGCTATGAAATACTTCCTTGAATGTTCCCAGTTAAAAAGAGACCATCAGGAACAACTGGTCAATTTTCAAATCTGATCAAGACTTAATTAATAAATTGGGTGATCTCCCAATGTTTATACACAAAAGTGAAGGAATTTCAAAAATCAGTTTGAACAGTTGAGAACCACACAAATAAAAAAAAACAGTAGATATAACATTGGGTACTATTAAATATGGTGGGTGTAATCAATGTTAATACAGGGTTCAGGCGCCTAGGCAGTGAGACATTTCTATGTGGTACATTTGACTGGGGACACATGGCTGAAGTGACATTCAGCTGCAGAGAAATATTGCTGCTTGTAAATTCCCTGTGTGCAAAGAAAAACACACACTGCCATGCTCAATGCTTTAATAACCAAATGCATGGAGGCAAAAGAAGTATGAGTTCTGTGCTCAGAGTATAGTACATACTTATGTAACTATAACATATAGAAGTGTACTACAGCATGGACGAAATCCTGCAAGCTACTGTAGTCACATTTATGCTCCAGTATGCATTTTATGTAATGTTCCCTAGACACTGTGAAGGGGTAGTGGTCCACACACACACTGATTATAAAGGCATTTCCCATTGTGCATGACATTTTTACTGCCACTGACATGGCCTCTGGCCAGCCTGCTGCTGATGCCTGCCATATTGCCTGCTGTCTCATGTTTCCTTGGGGACCATGGACATTGTTTTCCCCTGTACATTTGGGTATTGAAGTTGTGGGCATGGCAACACATTCTTCTCTTTGCCCACAGGGAATTTGCAAATAGCCATATTTCTCTGCAGCTGACTATCATTTCAGCCATGTGCCCCCAGTCAAATGTACCACAGGGAAATGTCTCACTGCCTAGATGCCTCAACCCATAAATACATCTACATGAAAAACCACATTATGTTTGGGGATTAGTCTGTTAGAAGTCTGTGAAGCTTTTGATGCTTTTTATATAGGGAAAGCAGCGAGATCTCTTGGGAAATATATATAGGAGCATTATTATGATTTGAAGAAGAAAAATGAGAACAACACTCTTTTCTAAACATTCATTAGTTTTTTTTCAGATCATGATAAATTTTTCTCTTCCATTTTTGGAGCAAGTTTCTTTGAACCACCCTGGGGGGCCCTGGAAGACATTAATAGAATACAAAGAGTTGCAGTGGCAACTGAGACAATGCAGGGGTCTTTCTGGGTCTGAATAACAACATTTCCATCAGCAATGTACTTAAACTGACAGCTGCTAAATTATGAATTAAAACCTTAGGTAGAAGCCACAAGAAATATTTTTGTCTTGGTATTTATTATATTTTAATATTTTTTTTATTTCTAAAGTTGACATTTTAATATTTTTAACATTTTTAACACATATAAATATAATTATACATATATACATATATTTTTAGTTATATATTATACATATTGACAATGTCTTTTTAAACAAGTGTTTATTAACAACATGTGTTTTAGATTAATTGTCTTTAATTATGTGTATTGGCACCTTATAGGTGAATTAATGTTGGCATGTGACTGTAATTTTATTAAAAATGGTTCACACAATGATGCCTTTAGTTCTGATGAAGTCTGACTGTCACTGTAAACGGACAAAAGTGCTTATCTTTTTAATAAACAAGTGGTACAAAGAGTTATTTGGGGGTCTTTCTGCCTTGTTGCTGTCCATTTTGGGCACTCCTTTTGTAGTAATTAACTAACTCAACAAAACCTCAAAATAATAGGTAAATAAGTAAAATACCATATAAATAGCTAAAATGTACTATTCCTTAATTTTCTATTTGTTTTAAATATTTCATATTAATAGCATCATTCAGCTCCAGAAAGCACACTGCCCTAAGCTTTGTCATTCAATTTCTTTTATTTTTAACCTGTTCTTAAAATCCCTACCCATTAGATCAATATAAATCTTATCAACAATAAAAAAACATTTTATAATAATTACATTCTCTATGCTTAAATAATGCATTGTTCAAATCACATGATTTAATAGACTACAAATGTTATTTTGTCCTTTTCATAAACTTCTAGCAGTCATCCCATAAAAAATAAATAATAATAAATCATAAAAAGGTGAGCAACCTGAACATTTACTAACATACTCTGCCCCTTGAGAATTACAGTTAAAATTATGTTTTATACAAAAGGTTTGATCAATATGTTCAAAACCAATATATGATCCTTCTAATATAAATCTACATACATCACACCCTTCACATATATGTGCCCTTTTAATATTTTTACTGATAGGAGGTTCAATTAAAGTGTTATCATTCTGCAACATTTCTTTAAAACTCATACTTCTTTTGTAAGAAAAATGGTTGCTTTACTACTATTTTAAATAAATCACTGTTACCTGTGATAATTTTCCAACTATTTATAATTTGCTGAATATTATAGGTATAAAATAATAAAATGATGAATATTATAGGTATAAAACAAACTTGCAAATTGTCAGTCTGAATAGTACTTTTGTTTTCAACTAATAAAGGTTTACGTAATAAGGATACAAAATGTGTAACCTTCTTACTAACAATTTCATTAGAAACGTTAAGCAATACCTCTCTATTATAACCCCTCTGTTCAAACAAATGGGCAATAAATTCATCCTCACAAATTAAATAAATATCCTTAGTAATAAGCTTGGAAGCTCTAATATATTGCCCCCAGGAATATTTTTCTTCATAAAATTAAGATGATTATTTCTATAGTGTAAATAACAATTAAAGAAAGTATCCTTCTTACATATCTTACCATCAAAACATTTGTTAACTTGGTCCCAATTTATAGTAACATGCAAAAAAAAGTATCACTAGATCCACCATTACCCAAAAAAAATTTTAAATAAATCAGTACTAGTATTCAGCTGTTCAATAAATAAAGTACACTCATCTTTGCAGCCACTAAAATAAAAAAATAAATCATCAACAAATCTTTTATAAAACATAATGTTAGTATAATTTGGACAAGAAGGTACATTTACAGCTTCCCAACAAAGTAATATAAGGCTTGCAAAAGCAGGGGCTACAGATGGATTCATAGAAACACCTTGAGTCTATCTGTAATAAGGGTTGTTAAAAATAAAAAAAAGTTCCAAAATAGAACAGTATAAACTGATTTTATTGTTGTCAAACTTGGTATACTTGGACAAAAGCAACCCACAAATTCAACACCCACAAACTTAGAGATACTAATGAACAAAGATGGAATATCTACAGTGACTAATAAAGCATTGTTATATTCACTTTTAAATTCCCTTAACTGACCTAAAAAATCCCATGAATCATTAATATATGATGATAAATTCTGCACTAAAGGATTCAAAACACCATCCATATATAAAGGCATTCCCTTAGTTAAACTATTATTGGAAGATACAACAGGTCTAAACGGTGCATTAACTTCGTATGTATCTTTGGTATACCAGATAAAGCACCTACTCTAGATTTATCATTAGATAAAAATTCATATATTGCTAAATCAATTTCATTGTTCATAAATAAAACATATACATAAGAATTAATAAAACAATATTTTGCATGAATCTCAGTTAAAGAAATTGCTTTATGTTTAGTATTTAACACGAGCTTTAAAAACAGCAACATAGTAACTCTGATAAATAATTACTAACCTCCCACTTTTGTATGCCTTCATATATCAAAGATTCTTATCATACCTTAAATCATATAATGCTTTCCCCTCTGCAGGATTCAAATTAACATACTGATTATTAGTTTTTTTTTATTAATTATTCCCCTAATTTCTTTTTCACAACATTTTCAAACACTTTTAAAGTATTGTGTAACGAGGGGGTATAAACAGATGGTCTTCTAAGACAGTTGTTTACACTAACCATGTAATAAATAACTTACATTTAACCTCCTAGTATATGGATTTAACTCAGTAGTTACTTTTACTTCATTAGCTCTAACAGCAGCAATAAAATTCAGTCTCAGTTCCACATTTTAATTTGCAATAGAATAAAACTAAGGTCAGTTACATCAAACATATTAATGGCAGAGACAATTTCACTTAGCTGGTTGTCCTCTATCTCTATCCTCTTCTTTTCTCACGTATTGACCAATTTGGCCTCCTCCCCATGGTATTCAAGTTTTTTTAATTGTCCAACAAACTATTGGACTCAACAATAAACAATGAAGAAAAACCTGGAGAATAAAAAGAAAGCTCTTGAATACCATCCGTTTGTTCTTTATCTAAAGAGTTTGCCTGTCCCTTAGAGACCAAATGCTTCAACTTCCTAGCAGATGAAGAATCTAAATGAAACAAATCACTTCCTTCTGGTTTACTCTTAGCATTTGAATAATAAACCCTCAAAAAAACTTGGTGTTATGATGAACCAAAGCATTCTTTATTAGGAAATAGATCATCTGATTTAGCTTTATAAGTAATGTTATCCCTAGTAATATTCTTTAGGTAACCTATACAAATATATATATATATATATATATATATATATATATATATATATATATATATATATATATATATGTGTATATAAAATCAGAAACATTTTCCATTTGTCTGGAAAAATACCAGTAAATCCCAAGTGCTGGACCATGTGAGTAATGGAAAAACAAGGAGTTTTAATTGAATTTGGCATTTTACAGAGTACTCGTACACCACAAGCTGCATTTCTGCTAATATTTATTACATAAAATATTGTCAGCTTGCTTTATTAAATGTTGTATGCCTAAAATCTGTTTTAAGTTCAATATATAACAAAGGAAATTATGTCAGACCACTGTAATGATGTGAAATTTTACATAAAAATCACAGGAATAGTTCCTTGATTTCATTTCATGAAAATGTCATGTTTTGGAAACACAAATCAGTGCCCCTGTATGAAATTATTATTATACATAGCAGATAAATAGTAACAACAAAATGTTGTTATACTTCTCTGAAGTGAAGGCCGATGTTGGGGGCCTCTAGCTCACCACGTTCGCTGATGACTGTAATTTGGGAGAAATCATTGAATCCCTAAACGATATTGACATCCTACAAACAGGCCTAAAAATGAAAAACGACTGGTGCCAAAACCATGGTCTGAGACTAAATGCTAAAAAATGTGTAATCATACCCTTCTTTAAATCAGATATCCCTGCAAATTATAGTATTGATAGCACGCCCCTAGAATTAGACCCAGTGATGAGGGACCTAGGAACACAGATAGATAGTAACCTAAACTTTGACTACCAGGTAGCTACAGTAGTGAGGAAATCCTTCTGTGTGGCTGAACTTATAAATAAAGGCATGGTATCAAGTTCAAAGGAAAACAAAGTGCCATTGTACTCGGCCCTCATCAGGTCCACAGTTGAGTACAATGCTCCCTTCTGCATGTACCTAACCAGGCACTTACACCCACTGGAGCAGCCTCAGATGTTTCTTACTAAAAAATATAAAGTGTAAGATTCATGTCTTATGCAGACCAACTAATGGTACTATCCCTTTACTCCATCTCATATTGTTTATTGAGAGGGGACTTATGACTCATTTACATGGCATTTTCTGATCCAGCCTTGATGAAAATGTTACATATTCACAAAAAAAAAAATTACACAAAAGTTAGGCATTCCATGGACATGAACCTTATTTGTGACTCTAACAAAACTTGCTAGAGAGACAGATTCATATCCCAAAGGCTACCTCGTCTCTGGAATAAACTTTCCATCTTTGTAAAACAAAGCCCTTCCCTCACTCTCTTCAAAAAGAATTTAGATAAATGGATCGAGAACCATAAATTCACTTGCAGGGTACAGCCCATGTCCCGCTATGGACAAAGGCAGTCTTTAAAATGACTTGGGCTCAAATACCCAAAGATTCCCTACCCTGATACTACCCCATTTCATATCTCAGGAATTAAGATATAATATTGTCATATCTTGGGTATTATTGTCTAGGCTTGTAAAGCCTCTTGTGCTATTAGCCTAGTAATCACCTTTGAACTTATAAAAGAGCTTATTAATTCTGGTTTTACTAAATGAATAAGATTGCTAGTTATGTACTAATGCAATCAGAAAACAGGAATAGAGAAATTACTTTCAAAAGTCTTGGAAGAAAAGATTGTAGAATACATTATTATATAGTACTAACCAATGAATCCTGACTGATCAAGACCCACTTTTGAAATTCCCCAATCAATGAGGTGAGTTAATGTGGTGTAATGTGACTATTACTTTCAACGGAGTTCACACAAGCATGGAGTAGGGGGAACAGTCAGATTTATATGTCTCCAACTGTTCCCACTTTCGGTATTTGTGCAGTCTTGAATTTTGCACACATAAGTAGCAGATGTGTCCTCCACCTTGGGTATTGGGTCTTGCCTCTCCACAAAAGTGAAAGAGAATTGCTGTGCATGAGCAAGCATCTATGTGTGTGTGTGTGTGTGTGTGTGTGTGTGTGTGTGTGTGTGTGTGTGTGTGTGTGTGTGTGTTTAGGTCTGCTATTGAATATAATTTTTAATGTGGATAAGTTTTCCATAAGTAGGATTACATCAGTGGCATCTGGTTTACCATCAGAAGGTCGAACCTGACCCCATCGAATGATGGGATCTACCCACTTCCGTCAAACCAGCAATGTCAAATTCCGACACTGTCGAAATACAACTTGCTGTAAACCTTGAAACGGGCTTTAACATGGGTCGAGATGGGGGCGAGATTCGTACTTTAACAATGCCGGGTTTGACATTGTTGCCGTTCGGCCCCCAGACATTGACTGAAGTGGGTTCAACTGAACCCACTTCAGCCTTCTGATTGTCACCTGTGGCATCTCAGTAATTTAGTCCTACAATACTGTATCCTAATCCAAACAAATGTTAAGTTCATAAAATGCTGCCAATAAATAATTTTGAAAATCACTGTTTTCCATTGTAAAAAAAATGAGTATTTTATATCATATTTTACAGTACTTATCAAATACCTTTTTTAAATATTATATTTAAATTCATATTTAACAGCACTAAAGTTCTCCTAATCAAGCCTACTTTACTTCTATCTTTATGTTTTACACAAGTTGTTAGCACAAGGCCAAAGTTGTTTTGACTTACAAACGGGGAGGAAGAAAGGTTGTACCATGGGACTGTTGTAGAGAAAGAAAATAATGTTTTATAACTTACACATACATTTTCATTATTAGTTTTAAGAATTATTTTAAGAGTTATTTGCTGAAATGCCAGTGTTTCATGACTTATCTAATCCTGAAGCAGTTTGCCAAGGTAAAGTTTATAATGGGCTTTTCATCAAGGATTGCTGCAACTCCATATTTTCGAAAAATGGCTTGTATTTTTCCAGGTGCTCAGAAGCTCAAGTTATGTTCTAAAATATCCTTCTCATAGATTTAAGTTACATTTTAATTCTAAAAGCAAATAACCTTGAGGTCTAATCATTCTTGTTTCTCAGAGTTTTATGAAAGGTCTACATAACGCTTTTTTTCGTGAGGTTGTGTAGAATAATAAATACCCTAATGAGTAGTAGCTCATGTGAAAGTCACTGAAAGATAAGTCCATGCAGTTTTTTAAAATTAAGAGTTCTAAGACAATTTCATAAAAGCAAGTTCTTAGAAAAGAAGGTTGATCAAAATCAAAGCAATCAACATGCCTTTGGGCTTTGCTCCCAGCACTTCCAGACTTAAGATACTCAATGTCAAGACTGCTGCTGGATAAACAAGATAACCTGCTGGATAAACTTCAGATGCAGTCATTTAATTCAATGAATGAAGCTTCTGCCCAACTGCAATGGGCAGATAATGCAGGTGATAGGCTCTCAAAATTAAGTCTTTGAATAAGAGAAAAACTTGATAGAGTAGGATCTTAGTCCATAGTGCAAAGGAGATTGAACAGCTTGATTTCTATATTGTGTCTCTCAATTTCATATAATAATTCAATATTACATAGTGAATGTGGAAAATTTGGCATTTTAATACACAAGTAATAAGGAAGTAATTCATACCTTAATTTTCAACCACTGTTAGATGCCTAGAAATGTTTATATTGTTTTACTAAGTCTATTTTTTGATATTCTAAATCACAATAAAGCCTATGAGTTTGCTATACAAGAAAATTAATTTGAATTTCAGTCTCCTAAATTTAAGTCTATGTTCGCAGTATTTTCACAATAACTGATTTGTCATGTGTAGCACTATCTGATTCAACTCCATATGCTGGAAGAAAGAAGAAGTTTGCCAATCATCTACTTTTACAAGAACAGCCGACAGTCTTCATAAAGGCATTAAAATATTTTTATTGATATGGTTTCTGTTAACATTTTTTGAGATGGGTTCCCTCACTCTGGACAGCTACTGTAAATTTCTCTTGAAATGGTATTTTTTTTTAATCTGGGCAGGTATTTTAGGAAGTATTCATTTAATCAGATAATCACAATACTGCTGATGAACTACAACAAAAGGTTATGCTTTAACTGAAAAATCTGAGAAATACTGAGGAGCTCTAATAAAGTGCCACATACATTTAAAAAAAGGTTTCCATATCATAATGATGTCCACTGTTTAGGAAGCCTGTACTAAGTGAACATTCTGTTATTTGTGTTTCCACAGATATGTCATGCGTGCTATGAAACAAAAAGTTTCAAGTAGGCAGCTGTTCTACAGATTAATTTGTTTGGGGGTGGTGACTGTGACCCTTTCTGAAAAATTCCAAGCATAAGCATTCAATAATATGTTTTTCACTATAGAGGTGAAAAGAAACGATAGAAATACATACAATTCTCAAATGGGCAGCAGTCATTAAAAACTACACTATTCTGAGGATTTTTTGTTTCATTTTCAAACCATTCCATGCACAAGGAGTACTCTTGCTTCACCAGTAATACTACTCATATTTCACAGTAAGTGCATTCTTGGAAACATAGGACTTTGTGAAGTGGTCACTAATACTTCAGGCTAATACATCTGAGAGTTGTTTTCTACTACAAAAATATTCTGTATATGATTAAACAGTAAGCTAGATGGCCAAAGGCATTTCAATCACAATGTATGCATATTCATTTATCTAGACTTAAAAATAACACTTTCTGGAATAGATGTAGCTTTACAAGCAAAAAATCTGACATACTTTATATCCAATATGCAGATACTTTAAAGAATACAGTCAGATCATTCCACAATTTCAAGAAACACATTGGATAAAGAGTATCAGTATACTGTAGTTAGTCACCATTTCTGAGAAAATAAAGTTAATTGGACTACCTCTTTTCAAAGTGGGCAACCTTCAAAAGTTTTACTTTATCAGAAAGGAATATGCTAATATCATGATATCTTAAAGTTAAAATGGGCAAAACCCAAATGCTAGAATCTCAGTAAAAAAAGAGATCCTACTAGAAGCTAATTTTCATAAATTATCTTAAATAAAAATATATTGAACGTATGTATCAGGCTATAAAAAATAAGACCCAGACTTAAAGAATATATAAACATGATAATGTTGGCACTAAAGAAGAGATTTTTAATGAATAAAATATATTGCATTATAATTCATCTTAAAGTAATATCACATATTCAGATATTGCAGTTCTACATATCTCTACATTTTTAACAGGGATTCATGTATACAACTGGATGTACAAGAGAAGTTATAAACTAAAAGATAAAAAGGCCACAAAGCTAGAAAAATGCCCACAGAAGTCTATAAAACATTTCAAAATATACTACTGTAGTGTATTGCTAAACTTTTCCATCTCAACAACATTGCATATTGGTTCTCGTTTCATTTCCAAAATTTAACCAAAATAACTCATATACCTAAACACGAAAACAAACCTTTAACATTAAACAATTTTCATCCAATCTTATTGCTGAATGTTGTTTACAATATTATAATTTGTTTTAGTCAATATCTCATATGATATTCCTTAATATGTTTTTTCCTGCAGCAAACAAATATCTGAATCACCAGTTACAGTCCATATCAATATAGAGTTTCATAAGTTCAGTAAATAAGAAATTCCTTTTATCGCTTTATTGTAAAACTCTCTCTAAAATGAAGATTTAATAACATCATATCTACTGCAAGGCAAAACTAAACTTCTCTCCCTTACATATACTGTACCTCTTTTTTTAAAAGTATCACTAGCTAAAACTAGGTTATGTCTGGAACAGGAGAAGGGATTTGCCACCAAATTTTCTATTTGAGGCTGACAACTTCACTTGTTGAAATTTTTATTTCTAGGTCCTACCAGTTTAGTAACAGAGCTGCATAACTATGTAACTATTCCAGTGGCAGCAGGTGTAAGTGTAGGGCTAGAGAATAGGTGGTCCTGGGTTCTAGTACAGGTTGTGAAACTTTTGTTTACATGGACAGAATTCTTGGCTAGGCTTATAAGGGCCTCTGGGCCAATAGCCTAGTATCATCCTATATAGATCTATGGACCTATAATATTCCCTCCAATATTAGTCTACCAAGACTATTAAGAGAATATTTTAACTCATAAAGAGAAAGCTCCTGTTGAATTTAGTTGACAGAGCTCCTTGCGACAATAAATTTGCAAGAACATGTCTCCTTGTTCTACACTCCTTCCTGGTATCTGATCATGGAATAGGGACATGAATGCCAATGAAGTGTTTTCCTGCAAGTTGATTTCAATATTTATTTTTGAATTTTACCAGAATTTTTTAAACTTCTAAATACTGACCCTGACCCTGGGATTCAGAATAAATCCCATTGCCCTTACTAAGAGATTTGGCCAGTGAGATTCAGAGACACATTACCAACAATAAGGAAGGACCTCATTATCAGCTAGTTTACATGACTGTGAATCAGGTGTTTTCACAGCTTGCGCTAATTGGCACTTTCCTGTGGTAAGCACTACCAGTGCATCACGTTGACACAAACACCCCCCAGTCATTCTCTCTCACACACACACACACACACACACACACACACACACACACACACACACACACACACACACACACACACACACACACACACACACACACACACACACACACACACACACACACACACACACACACACACAATGCCATACATCTAAGCTGTCTTTAGATTACAGAACACCCCTGACATAGCATCTTATTTTAGCTCTGCCTCTCATAAACCACTAATAATTATGGTCAGTTAAAAATACCAGGCATGAGAGTCTCATTCTTCTTATTGCTTGGAAGGTGCATCCTGATGCTAGATATGTTGATCTATTAACTTTTTAAGGGGCTCAAATTAATATTTAACAATTCTTCCAAGTGTCATCTAGTGCTCCTCCTGGCTTTGTCTGGAAGTTTTCAGAAAGGCTATTTACAGGTATAAGTGACTTCCCCACACAGACACAATCCAGCCCTCTCAACTCTCCCAGATTTCATAGATTGCTTCCAGTTTTGCATTTATATGAGCCTGTCTCTAATAACTCATAGACTGTTGTAGTTAGCCAATAATGCCAGGCAACAGGAATCTCATACTCCTTATAGCTTAAAAAAATATCCATGATTGAAGTCATAAGTGTAGCTAGGGTGGATCACAAGACATCAGGAGACATGGCTGGTAGATGTTTTTTTTTTTTAATGTAATTCTGCTAGTCTTCATGGAAACATGAGGGCAAGAAAAAGAAATGGGGGGCTTTGGGACCTGGCCAGTGCAGAGAAAGTATGTTTTTTCTAGCACATAGAGCATGAGAGCATTGGAGACCTTGCACTTCTTCTTAGGAAAGAAGGAAACAACATAAGATTGTGCAGTGGTAGGACTTAGGCACCTGGCACTTATTCTCCGAGGCAGATGTGCCAGATCGCAGAAGGTACCTTTTTTGGCTCTTCCAATGAAAACAGGCCAGGAAGAGGGTGGCCAGAGTTACAGGGAAGTTCTTTTTTTTCTCTTTAAATGAAGAGTTGCAGAGGTGGGGCACTGCATCAAAGAATGGCCCAGAACACTAGAAGAGCCAGTTTCACTATATGTGTGATTGTGATATGTGTCCAAGAACTATGACTGGTTTAATAACAAGCTGCTTTCTGTGCAAAGGTGCAGGGTTTGAAACTATTTTCCCATTTTACTTCAATACATTTTTTCAGTTAGTTAATATAATCTTTAAAAAGTATCCTTGATGCTTAGTGGTAGGCAGAGGACTGAAGCTTTTTTATTAAGGAGCTGTTTTGTGGGCCCAGGATACAGGGTTTGAAGCTTTTCTCCCGACCCTTCTTTTGATTTACTGTAATCATTTTGATCCTTGGTTTCTAGTGTTCACCCCTCCCATATGTCATTCCTGCAGCAAAATTTTTGTTCTACTAAGGTTTTAAGTATTCCTGGTGTCTAGTGTTCCCTCTCTGCTCTTACATCTTTTCTGCTGCAAAACAGTTGTTCTGCTAACTTGTTAAGTATACTTAGTGTCTAATGCTACCCCCCACACACACACATCTTTCGGGCTACAAAACTGTTGTTCTTTTAACTATTTAGATATCCTTGGTGTCTAGTGCTCCCCATGCCCAATATTATTGAATTTGCTTGATAGTCTAAGAGAGCTTAGAGGTATGACAGCCCCCTCTACACAGAAACATCCATACATTCATACATACACACAAACACACACACACATGTAGTCCCCCCATGAAAAATGTATATATATATATATATATATATATATATATATATATATATATATATATATATATATGTGTACACACACACACACACACACACACACACATATATATATATATATATATATATATATATATATATATATATATATATATATATAGTGGATTTAAAAAGTGTACACACTCCTTTTAAAATGCCAGGTTTTTGTGATATAAAAAAATGAGACCATAATAAATCATTTCAAAACTTTTCCCACCTTTAATGTGACCTATAACCTGTACAATTCAATTGAAAAACAAAAAAATCTGTTAAGGAAAAAAATATAAAAAATAAAACACGTAAAATAACCAGGTTGCATAAGAGTGCACACCCTTAAACTAATACTTTGCTGAAGCACCTTTTGATTTAATTACATTCGGTCCTCTTGGGTACACACCTGCTATCAATTAAAGAGACTCTAATTAACCCCAAATAAAGTTCAGCTGTCCTATTAGGATTTTTCATGACATTTACTCAGTTGCCTGCTACAGTAAAAGCCATGGTTCACAGAGAGCTTACAAAGCATCAAAGGGATCTCATTGTTGAAAGGTATCAGTCAGGAGAAGGGTACAAAAAAATATCCACAGCATTGCGATATACCATGGATCACAGTGAAGACAGTCATCAAAAAGTGGAGAAAATATGGGGCAACAGTGACGTTGCAAAGAACTGGATGCTCCTCCAAAATTGATGAAAACTGGTCAGGGAGGCTGCCAAGAGACCTACAGCAACACTGAAGGAGCTGCAGGAATTTCTGGCAAGTACTTGTTGTGTACTACATGTGAAAACAATCTCCCGTATTCTCCATATGGTGGACTATAGGGTAGGGTTGCAAGACGGAAGCTATTTCTTACACAGAAAAACATTCAGGCCTGGCTAAAATTTGCAAAATAATATATCAAGTCTCCCAAAAGCATGTAGGAAAATGTGTTATGCTCTGATGAGACCAAGGTTGAACTTTTTGGCCACAATTCCAAAAGGTACGTTTGGCGAAAAAACAACAAATCCCCAAAAGAACACCATCCTCACAGTGAAGCATGATGGTGGCAGTATCATGCTTTGGGGTTGTTTTTCTTCAGCTGGAACTGGGGCTTTAGTCAAGGTGGAGGGAATTATGACCAGTTCCAAATACCAGTCACTTCTGGCCCAAAACCTTCGGGCATCAGCTAGAAAGCTGAAGATGAAGAGGAATTTCACCTTTCAACATGACAATGACTATAAGCAAACATCCAGATCAACAAAAGAATGGAATGGCCCAGACTTAAATCCAATAGAAAATCTGTGGAGTGACCTGAGGAGGGCTGTGCACAAGGGACACCCTCCCAATATGACAGATTTGGAGCACTTTTACAAGGAAGAGTGGGCAAATATTGCCAAGTCAAGATGTGTTATGCTGATAGCCTCTTACCCAAGAAAACTGACTGTTGTAATTAAATCAAAAGGTGGTTCAACAAAGTATTAGTTTAAGGATGTGCACACTTATGCAACCAGCTTATTGTACATTTTTTTAATTTTTATATTTTTTCCCTAACAGATTTGCTTGTTTTTCAATTGAATTGTACATGTTATAGGTCACATTAAAGGTGGGAAAAGTTTTGAAATGATTTATTGTGGTCTCATTTTTTATATCACAAAAACCTGGCATTTTAACAGGGGTGTGTACACTTTTAATATCTACTGCATACATATATATATATATATTATATATATATATATATATACACACACACACATACACACGGGAGCCGTTTAAAATCTCAAAATACTGAAATGTCGAATTTCAGTATCTCGACACTATAAAACCAAATGTTTAAAATAGCGAAAGTTCATAATCGTGAATTCAAATATCTCGAATTTGTGGTTATGGCCTTATGCTATGTGATGCCCAGGATTGTGTGTTTACGGTGCGTGGTGCCGTGTGTGGATCTAGGTGTTTTGGCAGGTAAGTGAGTGTTTTGTAAGGGATTTGAGTGGGGGCTTAGAGTGTGTTTGAGTGTGCTGATATGTTTGATGTGTGTGTGAGGGACTAGAGAATGTGCGTGTGTGAGTTTGCTTTTGTTTCCTGTTTGTGCGATCTCGGAGTTAGTATATATAAGTAGGGGGGTGTGAGGGGTGCAGGGGGCTTGCCACCCTATTTATGTGTGCATGAGTTGTGTATGTGTGTAGTTTTTGTTTGTTTATGTTGTGATGTGGGTGTTGTGGTGTATGTATGGTGTAGTGAATGCTGTTTGTTCGATGTTTTGAATTTTGCGGTTTTGGGCTCGGGGTTTTGTAGTTTTGGTGTTTTGTGGATTCGGTTTGATCGTTCCAAAATACTGAAATTCAATGTTTCGGTACTTTGAGATTATGAAGTGAATCCATACACAGACACACACACACACACACACACACACACACACACACACACACACACACACACACACACACACACAGCCAACCCACCTGATCATACTCACCCATTCATGAATAAACACCTACACACACACACACACACACACACACACACACACACACACACACACA